>NC_071109.1:20477500-20702500 GCF_024256425.1 Clarias gariepinus | reverse complement strand
CCATCAGAGGCACCAGACAAATCAAAGAATACAAATACAAATTGCTATCTTCGTTTCTAGAATGCACCACAAACTGAATATAAAAAAGGGACAATCACACTTAGTAAAACCTTACCTTTATTGACATTTATTTTCATCTGCCTACTATTTTTATTATTTTTTTTACTTTTCTGTCTTGCATATATCTATGTATAATTCTATACATACAGAACACAAAATATTTCACACTACAGAGTTAATAACAAAGACTATGCCATTAATCTCAATCCGCCAGGAACAAGATAGATTTCACCCCTGTTTCCAGCACAATGCCTTATCGTAATGGTTTTCCCTCCCCTGTTCACTAGAAAGATAAACCTGACAGAAGGGTGAGGTATAAAAGGATTCGTCCATGCTCAGAGGTCATTAGATGAGCAGGAGCTATCAGGTCTGACCTGCTAGGCTCCAGGGATCTGTGATTCAAGATAAAAGCTGATGGTAATGCAGCTTGACCTTGGCATGCAACCTGTAGTCAACCATTAGCTAAAAAAAAAAAAAAAAAAGGAGGGCGAGAGGGAGCACATACAATATATATACAAATATGTTTTGTTACTGGGTCAGCTTCACTGTTCTATTTGTCACTGTTAACCTAGCAAAGGTTTAGGGATTAATACATCTCTCACCTAAATGCTGGACTGCTTTTTTTTTTCCTCTGAAAAATTCCCTCCATATACTAATGTGTCATCTTCTGAAATGTACTATTATAATATTCAAATGTGCAAATCCATTCACTGAGTCATTTCTCTCATATACAGAGCTATTCACAGATTCAGTTTTTCCATCTGTTATGCACCTCCCAGCATCTTGTGAGTGCATCTTTTGTCTTCAGCGTGATGTCCCAGGTCATTGCACTCCATGACTCATTACAGTTTGGCACTTAAATCCACTTTCTCCATCCCTCTTCTTCTCAATTAATGAGAAAACATCTGCTTTGCTTGTTCTCCCAACTGTCTGCCTCTCTTTCCCTCTCCCTTTCAGTCTTAATGCAGCTTGTTATTATGTAAGCATCTCTCAGAAGGCAGGCTTTCCTATTTCTATCATCACAAGGCAGCCAGAAGCACAAGCTTTATTAGGCAATTTTTGCTTCAGGGACTGCTCTTAAAACTTACAGCTTCATATTCACTTTATGTTTTAAAGAGAGATTTTTAAATTTCATTGGCTGGTAACAAAGCCTAATGTGTCAGATTAAAAGTACAAATCAGCAGCGACTTCTTTGAATAGCTATGTGTGCCCATCCATGTGTGCCCATGACTGGACCTCCAGACACTTGTCCAAACCTAAAAAGCTGTGGACACACTACATTGGCCTGGAGTAGGGTTTTGGAAAGATAAGAGAACAGATTTGCTGTTTGCCTTGATTTTATATTTATTCCTAAAATGGAAAAGGATGCAGGAGTACATGGAGGAAGTAGAAAGTGTATCCTTAAGAATTTAATAAGAAAAGAGATTGTGATGGATTACAGGTCCCATCCACATCGAAGACAAGTGATGAATCACAAAGAAGCACTCTTCTTCTCTTTTCTCCACGATTCTGGAAGGCAGCCTTTCATTTGAATGAGATTAAAGAACCATGGCAAGACTAAGTCCCAAAGAGAGGTTTTTTTTTTATGAATATTTAATATGCATATAAAACAAGCCAGACTCAGTGTGAGAGCAGCTGGTGCACCTCCTCCTGGTTGGGTTGCATAAGCAGAGCACTGTGCATTTTCTATGTGGCAAAGACTCTGAATGCTGTGAGTACCATGGAATATCCTCATATCATACAGGTGCTCGTGCGTGTGTGTGTGTGTGTGTGTGTGTGTGTGTGTGTGTGTGTATGAGAATGTTTTTATAATGGGCTCACCCTAAAGGTTAAAATAAAAGTGTTCTTCAGAATATATGGAAGTGTTTACTTGCTAGCGATTCAGGCCCTGTGCACACCTTGATATTGCACAGCGATGAGAGAGAGAGAGCGAGAGAGAGAGAGAGAGAGAGAGAGAGAATAATCTCTCATAAATAATAGATTACTGAATCTTCTAAATCACAGTCATGGCCTGGTGGAAGCAACACTCACACTGGCTGGGTCACGGCTCCATTAATACTCAATTACACTCAGGAAACAGGGTTCAACCGATGACCAGTGTATCTGCTACTGTAAGTGTGTAAGATGGACAAAGCTTCCCCAACATCTGATGTCACTGGACTGTTAATACATTTTTTATCCCATGGTCTAGTCTCCATTTCTCTAAACTTCTTCTTTCCACCTAATGCTAACCAATTATGCTGCAGAACAATCAGAACGGTACCATGATCATTCTCCATCTATATATTCTCATTAGATACAATTGCATGGCCAGATCGAATGCTTTTGAACATCATATAATTTGATAAATATCACTGAACAGTCATTAGTGTGTACATGTCTTGCTTACATTATTAACCTGCAGTGGATGGCTGCCTTGACTGAAGTGATTATGCAGTATAATTATAATTGAATAATTTCTCTAAAACAATTATTTTACATTGGTAGGCAAACATTCACTTGCATCACTTGTATCTTTTTTTTTTGTTTGTGTGTAGCAACTGCCATTGTTTTTGCTTGTGTTTTTGCTTGTAGTAGGTTACCACCTTTTTGTAGTTCCAATGAGTAACATACATTGCCCATAGCTATTTTCTCTCTCTCTTTACACCACTTATGCTGTACAGGGGTGCGGGTGGGCCTGGAACCTATTCTATCCTATTGGGGGTATGCCCTGGATGGAGTGCCAGTCCATCACATGGACTTACTCATACACTCACACATATATTTATATACTATCCTGTGGGAAACCGGAGAACCAGTAGGAAACCCACCAGAGTACCGGGTACTTTGGATTCCTTTATTCCTTTCACAGTTTAGTGACATCCACTGTAGCCTAACTGCTGTTTGCATATTGGTCATTGTGTGTGTGTGTGTGTGTGTGTGTGTGTGTGTGTGTGTGTGTGTGTGTGTGTGTGTGTGTGTGTGTGCGCAAGAATACACTTTTGGCAATCCAGGGTGTACAGTACCCCCCTTTGTGGTCTAAGTTTTCTGGGATAGGCTCTAGCCCCTCTGTAATGCTGCAAAAGATCAGCAGTGTAGATAATAGAGAAATGGATAGTAATAAATAGCTTAGTAGTTACGTATGACGGTTTACCCTTGTCTCCAGGGTTGGGGTAAATAATTTAACTGTAGCCTATGTGCATGGAGTTAGCTTGTTCTCCCTGTCCTTAATCAGCTTTGGGTATTATAATTATTATTATTATTATTATTATTATCATCAGAACACGTTCCGCCTCTTTGACTGTGCTCTTGCTTATTGTGTTTTGAATTGTTTGTCTTGAATTAAAGTTTGTATAGTTTTAACTGCATTTGCATCTTGCATCAGCCTCCTTTTCTGACAGTTTTATGTTTCTGCACTAGTTCTTTAAAGCTCTCTGATGGTTTTAATATCTCACATGTTCAATGTGTACCCTAATATTGTGCCTATTTTCACTTAATGTGTGAAACCTCTAAATCAGGTCACTGATGATTAATCACACACATCTAAAGGGGTCATTTATCATTGATCTACTTTAAAAGTTTTCCGAGTTGATACTTTGAAGAAGTAGTTTATGGTGAGAAAATGCACATACAGTATACTGTATTTACTTGTGTCAAAGACTTTAGGAGAAAAAAAAACCCAGAAAGTAATAAAGGTAAGAATGTAACTCTAACAAACTGTAGCATGCTGCAAGGAAAGTCATACAGTGAAATACACATAGTATATTTTAATGGAAGATTTTCACTCAGCACACCATCTAAAATAGACCCGCACGGAATCAAATATAAAATAAAAAATAATTAACAGAACTCAATAAATGTATTTGTTTGAAAAACATGCATCACATCCTTGTGATATTTATTTGATTGTTTGCTTGTTTTTGTTTATTATGTTTGGAAAAGAAGTTGAATTTGGAAAGGTGTTCTTGTGTATGAGAAAACATTTGCCTTTGTCTTAAATTAAACACAACCCTTGGCGAAAATGATGAAATCACCAGACTTGGAGGATGTTCACATTGCTTTCATCATATCTTTTTTTCCCATATCAAATAAACAAATCACAGATATGACGCAAAACAAACTTTGATTGTTTTTACAATATATATATATATATATATATATATATATATTTTTATTTTTTTTTATTTTTTATTTTTTATCATGTTTTAATACGTTTAATATGGTTTAAAAATGTAAGTCTAAAATGCAAATTAATCTGCAATGAAAAGAAGAGCTCACAACTAAAGAGTGTAACACTAAAAGATAGCAGTTGTTCTCAGTCCGTGGTGTCTTTAATGTGGCACAATTATAAATAAAGTTTTATGGTTTAAAATGGAAAACCTAAGGATAGAACAGGGAAGACATCAAAGCATCAGGATAGAGCAATCCAAAAGCAATATGTCTTGATAATAGCAAAAGTAAAACAAAACAAAAGAAAAACAAATGGGCTAAAAACAAGTATCGATATTTGTAACAGAGCCTTAAGAAATCAGCTAAATGAAAAGGGCAGAAATGGCAAAATAAATGCAGTAATAACACCCAAAGAGAAGGAAACAGAGCTACAGATGGCTGATGAGATACAATCCTGGAGGGTGGACGATCGGATGAATCTATAATCCAGTGATGAATCACAATGATGATGCTGAAACTTTAACATGGTGCCTTTCTTAAGAAAAATATAGCTACAGTTAAGATTACTACTTAATAAAAACAATTTACACATTAATTTAGAAAGACATGGAGTTGCCAGAATCTCAATCCAATAAACAATTCATGGTTGAAAAAAATATATTGGTCAAATGATTTCAGGCCACCATGAACATCACAGGTATTATTTATAATTGTTTTTGTTTATGATTCCTTTCCCCCAACATTAAATGATTTTTTT
The DNA here is from genome assembly GCF_024256425.1 of Clarias gariepinus. Taxonomy (NCBI): domain Eukaryota; kingdom Metazoa; phylum Chordata; class Actinopteri; order Siluriformes; family Clariidae; genus Clarias; species Clarias gariepinus. The sequence goes on along the minus strand of NC_071109.1, from coordinate 20,697,534 downwards.
TTCTCTGCTTGATCTAAAAAAAAAAAAAAATCCACAATTAATTGCAAGAGTTTAAATAAGTTTTATTTTATTAGATTTGAGGAGCAGTATGTTTCACAAAGCTAAGACATTTAGATACTTAAAAAATGTTATATTTTTATAGTGTATTTGCTTACAATGATGCTAAAAAATGGTGGGTGGACATCCTTTAAATATGGTGATTCCATTATATTGAGGGTTGGATGAAGAAGAAATGAAACAGCAACAACTATACTACTGTTATTAAACAGTTTGGAATAGTTAATTCTCATTCTAAGATTTTAAAGTTTGACAGTTAAAGAAGAAAAAGAAGAAGAAGAAGAAGTGAAGAAAGAAAGAAATGCTTCCTGATTAGAGACCGTCTAATTGTACAATCAGGATCAAATCAGTGATTTTGAGTCATTAGAACCAATTACATAAAGATCATTTTTAAAACTGCCTTACTGTGCTTCACTAGTCTTTCTGTAGTGTGTGTGTGTGTGTGTGTGTGTGTGTGTGTGTGTGTGTGTGTGTGTGTGTGTGTGTGTGTGTGTGTGTGTGCGTGCATTTGCAAAATGTCTCTGATGAGCATTCACCCAGATGGACTGTGATCCCAGGAGAGTTCATGATGAGATTTGTAGCTGTTTAACAGTTAATCCATCAGTAGAACACACACACACACACACACACACACACACACACACACACACATTACTTGACGGGGTTGTGGCCCTCTGTGCAGGGTGCAGGCAGGAGACTGATGATCCGTACAGGCATAATTAAGGACAGCTTCTCCCTGGAGAGGGGACCGAAGGCCAGTTACTTGAGCAATGTGGTGAGTGCCGATCACAAATATTATTTCACTCAAATTGATATTATTAAATTGAAAATAGGAATGACAAATATATAAATACAAAAGGGAGAAAGATAAGTGTTTTTTTTCTGTGATTACACTGTTGTGCTTGTTTGCATGCCACCTCTTATGCCTCCAAGCTAATTGTGTGTTTAATCTTTTCCTGACAATGGTATTGGATTTTTCCTCCAAACCTTGCCAGCTAAGCCCCTCATAATGATTGTCAATTTGGCATTAAGTATTTAGCAGATTAAGGATTAAATGAAAATCAGAGTGCAATAAATGTCACACTGTCCCCACTGCATGCATCCAGAAGCTGAGTGAACATAAAAGGTGCTGTGTTCAGACTCAAAACAAAAAAAAAGTGTAAATCCTATTACGAAGGGCACTATAATGATGCACGGCTCCCATTTTACTGCCCTGTCTCTAATGATGCCTGGGCCTTGCATCAGCAGTCACTGGAGCAGTGCTAAGCTGAAGTTTGCTTATGATCGATGGGGCTACAGGTAATAGTGGTGCTTGTGCATGTTGATGTAATACTGGTCACATAAGCAAAAATTATCTCTTCAGGCAAAGTCACAAACCTTTTTTTTTTTTTTTGATGAATAGTACCAAATATTACTGCTTGCAATATGTGTCTGTATAGGGAAAATGAATCAGAATGTGCACATGTCTTTCCACATCTGATTGACCCATCAGCAATCTTCAACACTTTCAAGGTGCCATTGTCATCATCCTTATATATCCTGAACCTGCAATTATCAAAAAAAGCTGCATCTGATCACTTCTTTCTAAGGAAAATGTTTCCTCTAAACAGTTTTATCTCACTACACCTGAACACTGTGCAACACAGGCATTTACACCCAAATAGAAACATGCAAAATTTAAAGCATGGCATCACTAAAATAACCAAAGGTGGCAAGTAACAAAGTAAAGCTACTCCATTACTGTGCTTAATTATTTTTTCATGTATCTGTACTTTATGTAACAATTTTCCATATGTGACGCTCTTACTTCTACTCTTTACATTTTTAATAAAAACCCTGTATGCATTACATACAAAACATTTTAAATAGAGACTTGTTACTTTTCCAGCTGACAATCACTAAAAGCACATTGATTCTCTAATCTCAAAATGTGTTAACGCTGTCACCAACACCATATTACCCCTGAGCTACAATCCACATCGTAAAGACAGAAACAAACAATTCCACCACTCCAAGTTTACAAAAATGACAGGCAGATCAATATGAAAGCACAGATTGGTTAGTACACCAATGTGATTGATGGTTACCTGGGCAATGAATTCACCCACTAGATCTTTGGACTGTGGATCCTTTTTTCAAGTGTCTTTTATTTAAAAGTTTAAGTGATCTAGGAAACGATCTAACATGGTGTAACTCTTATGCCTTTGCTTTGTTTTTCAATGCCAACAGCACAGAACAAACTTTTTTTATCTACAGTATGTTAAATTGTATGGACTAGTTGAATTATACAAGGTTGCAATGGTAGCAACTAGCTAGTTAAGCTAAGTAATGACAGTCGTTTAATTAACATCAAACCTTATTTTTTAAACATTCTCTTTATTAAGTTTTTTACATTGGCACAACAATCAAATTTACTTACAAATTGCATTTATTATGTATTTATTAACATCAAATCTTGTCACTATCAACTGTTAAAAACTTTCATGTTTTGTTATCAACAGTAGCTCAGTCACACACACACACACACACACACACACACACATATATATATATATGAGCATGTACTGTAGCACATTTTTAGTCAAGTACCTGTTATTTCACTTAAGTTTTTTTTTTTTAGTAGTGAGTTTGTGTACTTCTGCCACCTCTATAAATAACCCAGATGACACTTTATCATTGATTTATCTGCTCTCTGATACCGGCATGTACCCTCGTGCTTTGTTGAAAATTAGATCTTGTCTTGTGGATATGCTTCAGAAGCAAGTTGCATAACAAGCATTTTACTGTTCCAGTGGATTGTTTTATAGGTTACAGGAAAAAATAACAATCAATAGATTAAAAAAAAAAAAACCACATAAACAAAACACATTTTATGGGCTTACTATATATAATTCCTACAAGAATGGCTTCTTAAAGGCAATGGCGTTTACGGGCATACAGGTCCAAATATATTAGACATTAAACAGTATATATTGTTTAGTAAAAGGAGGTGTCATCTCAATTGGTCTCTCCAAAATCTTGTTGTTATTGAGATGACAGCAGCTAAGACCTTCCAGTTTATCAGAACTTCAGATTCTGTTTAGCATTTCTGAGAACTCTATATACAGTAACATTTGTATTTTAAAGCATTTGTATGTGATGCAACTTGTTGCTTTAACATATTTATTCTCCGCTTTCTTCCATATTGCTTATGTATTTATGTAGGGTCATGGGACATTTTTAATCTCTTTAAATAATGTGTCCTTAAGGTGGTTTGGGGAATCATGTCAAATGTCATTGTGGATGAAGTCTGACAGACAGCCATAAACACACAAAATCTGGGTGAACTTTGGGGAAATGTACATACGTTTTAGCAAAATGACCTTCTACTTTTCTAGACTTTCTAACCTTGCTAGTCTGCTGTATTGCTTATAGTCTACAAGGTGTAAAACCTACCCAACCAAATGTGCTTTTCTCATGTCATAAATGTCACACCTTGGATTTGTTGGATAAGCCATGCGTCACATTAAAGCAAACATAAGCCTAATCTATTCACAGCGTGGCTTAGTGGTTAGCACTGTTGCCTTATACTATTGAGATTGTGGGGTTTGAATCCTCCAGTCCCATGTGCATTGGGTTGGATTTTTTTGCTTGGTGGGTTTCCACTGGTTTCCATCCACAGTCCCAAGATATGCACAGTCGGTTAATTGGCCTTTCCAAATTGCCTGTGGTGTATGATAGGCGTGTACATGTTTGTGCCCTGGGGATGTGTTGGTAACCCATTCAAGGTGTACCCTGCTTTGTGGCCTAATTTCACTGGGATTGGTTTCACTCTCCCTGAAACTCTGCATAGGATAGTGATAAGTGGTATTGAGAATCAGAAATAAATATTCAGTTTGTTAACAGGTACCGTCATTACAAAAATGTCATCACTTTGAGATCACTTTCAAGCTCTGTATTGTCCCAAGGCACATAATATTTACCTAACATTAACACATTAATAAAAAAGAAATATAGTCAACATAACTGACTGAAATACTCAGCAATTTTCTCCATATTTGTGTTGAAAAGAAATCAGTGGGGTGAGATTTCTATCATAGATTCCTAGTCTCTCCTTGAGAGACTAGAGGAGGTACAACACCAGCCGGTCCGAGACGACTTGTTTCTGACTGGCTCCTTCTATTGTTCTCCACTTACTGTATGATGTTTTAGGCCTAGTATATGCTTCATCATAGTGCATGTTAGCTTATATCATTATTATATTATATTTATCAACATTAAAGTAAATTTCACAGTGTCTGTTTGTTACTTTAAAATTAAACACATAGTTTTTTTTTATAGATTTTATTGCTAAATCTCATATACCTCTAGGACAAAGTTAGGGAGGACAAAGTTAGGGAGGCCAGATTAACATGGTGCAGAAGAGGGGTGAGGGGTTTTAATGGGAGGAGAATAGTAGAGATGGAGCAACCAGGCGGGAGGAAAAGAGGAAGGCCCAAAAGGAGGTTTATGGATGTGGTGAGGGAGGACATGCAGGAGGTTGGAGTAAAAAGGGAAGATGTGATAGGCAGAGTTAGATGGAGACAAATTGTCTGCTGTGGTGACCCCTTAGGTGTCAGCCGAAGGAAGAAGAGGAAGAAGAAGAAGATTGGTAGATATATATTTGGTAAGTATATACCAATTAGAATGTTCAATGCCTGTCTCTGGTTATCTTTGTTAATAATTTATATAATAATAATTTTAACTTGAAAAAAATTAAGAAATTAAGTTATAAATGTAAACGTTCAGAAGCTTTAGCGGCAGTGAAATTTAATATTTAAATGCAAGTTTCATTTTTAGACATTTAAAATAATTGCTTCTGGTTAAAAAAAAGGCATTTTTGTTTGAGAAAGGTTGTGGTTTAAAAACATATCTACAGTATATAGTGAAAACTGTCTCTGGTGGACATCATGATGGCTTAGTGTTTAACACTAAGCACCTCGGGTCTATTTACATGGAGTCTGCCTGTTCTCCCTGTGAGTGTCCTTGTGACCGCACACTTTTTTTTTATACCTTTATGTTTGGGATTTGGGTGCAAATCCCATCTATTTTTACATTCTAACACTTAGAAAATAGGGACTTATTCTCTTAAAGTTACTCCAGACACATTTCTAAAGCTATGCTGTTGCACAGTAATCTTTATAGGTTTTGTGATATTTCACAGTCTAAACCTCAAACCACCTGGAGCCCTATATGTGGTTTCTTCAGTTCTTCACCTTGCTGGACCACTGAACCATACGGCTGCTTTATTTTGTTAGCTTTTAAAGATTAGTCTCTAAACACATTTGGCCTAGGATAGCTAAGGAACTAAATAATTAAAAGATCTTTGCTTAATTGAAGGCACCTGATACTGGTAAGCTAACTTTGTTTACAGCTTTGGAGAAATGTCTGTAGGGACAACGTATGTTCAGATGGTGTGTGTGTGTGTGTGTGTGTGTGTGTGTGTGTGTCAGATCTGCGAGTGAGACAGAGAGCAGCGCTGCTACACGTCGCTATGAAATATTAGCTATCATGTGCTACTATAGATTTTGAGAGCGAAGCAGATGTGCAGTGAGAAGAAGCTTTGCCGTTGGGAGGTTGTACGCTAGGAGGCTGGTTGAGTCCTGTATCACAATGCAGCAGCTGATGATATTGGCAGGCTGAGGTACAGGGAACACAAGAAGGACAAAGCGAAATACAGGGCTTTGTTTGGCACTGACTGCTTTACGCCCACTGAAACACCTACCAGCAATCCTCACTTCCAAATACATCTCCAGCAAAATCACATTAAGCTCAGCCTAAGCCTTAGCGCCATTCACCCGAAGCATTACAGAGCCTATATTCGCTTTTTGTCCTCTCCATGGCCTAATCCACAAGAACTCTTTCTTTTGTTTGGTCAGCTTTTGGAGAGGATTTATCTAGATTAGACGAACTGCATTCTCTATGCGGCCTTCGGTTTGGTCATAGTGCCTGGTGTGCGCTGGAGCTGTGCTACATTTCTCTTTAGCATCAGCTGAAGCAGACAGTGATTGATAGACTAAAGCAATGTAATGCAGCACAAAGCCGAAAGAGGTCATGTGTGTTCTTTTTCTCCCTCACATATGTATGTGATATATGTATATGTCATGAACATACCTGTACCCAACTCTCTCTCTCTCTCTCTCTCTCACACACACACACACACACATGCTTACTTCACTATTTTTCTTCTCATGTGGATTTGATGGATGAAATAGGACAAGGACTTTGTAACATTGTGAATATTATAAGTTTAACCGAAACGTGATGCTGGCAGCCCTGATGAAATTTGCTTACAGACAGACATCATCGATGTGACAGGCTGCATACTTTATGATAATGACCACTAAAGTCACATTTTTCATTTGAAGCAATGACTTATGTCTATGAAAATATCTCAGCACAGTTGCAGCCTGAAACATTACAGTATGCTGTAGCTACTGTAGAGAGCTGAGAATACAATCTGTCTTATAAATGATATAATTAAATAAATCGTCTTTACTTAAAACATCTTTCAAAAGTTAGGTTGACCTTGTGCAGACATGTGACTACTGTAGAAATTAGTATATTAGAGGGACAGTGCAGGTAGAACAAAGTTAGGGAGGCCAGATTAAGATGGTTTGGACTTGTACAGAGGAGGAATGAGGGGTTTATTGGGTGGAGAATAGTAGAGATGGAGCTACCAGGCAGGAGGAAAAGAGAAAGGTCCAAGAGGAGGTTTATGGATGTGGTGAGGGAGGACATGCAGGAGGTTGGAGTGAGAAGGCAGATGAAGATGTGGTAGGCAGAGTTAGATGGAGACAAATTGTCCAGTGTGGTCACCCTTTACTGGTCAGCTGGTTACTGTGTGTGTGTGTGTGTGTGTGTGTGTGTGTGTGTGTGTGTGTGTGTGTGTGTGTGTGTGTGTGTGTTTTCAGAAGTTTTGTTGAAGACACAAAGGACCTAAATTGCAAATTGTGTGGCACAAAAAAATCTATCTGTCTATTTTCAAATTTTTACACTAATTGTCTTTTATAATCATTAAAGCTGTCAAAAGCTGTGCTTGAACTGTTCTCTTAGCCAGTGTAAAAATGCGAACAGCTGATTGGCTCACCGTTATTTATAGTTATATATATATATATATATATATATATATATATATATATATATATATATATAGTATGGATGATCATACGTAGAGATTTTTAATATTTCATTTTCCTAATTTTACATAATACACAGCATTATTAATCTAACGGGAATGGTGAGGGGGATGTTGGTTTTACAGAGGGGATGTTTTTTTGTCATTTTTTGTGATGATGTGGTGGCATACCCCCTCCCTATCCCCACTCAAATCCAGCCCTGGTTGTGATGGACTTTGTAACTGATTCAACAAGGAACAAGGGTGTAAAAATTGATGAAGAAGGCAATAAGCATATGAATGTGCAGGAATTTAATTTGTTATCATAATGTGAATAACTCATATAATAAAACAGTATAGAGACAAGATTCCTCTTGGATTTGGCGGAATTTGCTAGTGAGAGGGTTAGCTCAATGAGTGCTTCTATTGCAAATGAGATGATGCTATGGAATATGCTGTGCATTACACTCCATAAAAATTATGTGAAGCTAATGTCAACTAAAACTGACATTTCAACCATTCTAATTAATAACTAACTAATCAAAGGTGGAGGTAATGGAAAGATTTTAGACTAAGGTCTCCTTAACTGACATCAAATACTGTAGTACATTAGTTAACATTAACAAAACATGAATTTGAAGTGATGTTAGCATCACATGATCTTAAAAGATAAGTTATACAATAGAACTGTTAAATGCTTGAATGTAATAGTTCTGAAGAAGTTACAAGCCATGACAGTAGCTCACCTGCAGAGTCCAAATTAATGCATTTTAGATGTTTTCTGTTTTACTAAAAAACTGAAAAAATACTATTTTTTAGCTACCATGACATAATTGAGAACAGGAACTAACGTGTTATGTGGGAATTTCACCATTTATTACTAGAAATGGTTAAAAAAAATGCAGTTGGCAAAGTACTGTGTTATATGAAAAATAAAGCATTTTATTGTACTATGAAATTGGAAGGAACAGACTCAGGATGCAAATGTAGCTCAATAAATCAGGCAAACTAACCACAAATAGGTAATCAACATGTAATCAGGTACAGGTCAGGCAAATGAATAATATCAAGAGGTAAAATTAAAAAACAAATAATACTGTAGGCACAGGGTCAAATATGTGGTAATGATAAGCAGGAATATAACTTAGAAACAAACTGGTTGAAAGACACAGCTCATTACTTTTTTTTTGGTTACTGACTGAACCAAACGTCATTCTAGACTATGCGGAGGTGAGGTTGATCTCAAGTATCGGCAATCAGCTCAGGTCAGTGGAAGTATGCAGCCTGGGAATTGGAGCTCTCAACATTCTTGTTTGTAATTAGTGTTGTGTTCTGGAGATTGAAGTTAAACGTCAGTTCTATAGCCGATTCATGACAAAAATAATTATCTTCAGAGTGGTAACAGTAACTACATTCTTGCCACTGACTAGTCATTCATAACAGCTTGCCCTGTCATATTTTATTCCTTACTTAACACATGAAGTAACTGACATTTGTTTAAATGTTAGCAAAATATACATGCTTTGCCATTTTTTTAGTTCATGACGGAAAATGTGCAAAAATTTAGCATGTTTTTAAGTGTGTATAACTTTATGAACTCGAGCTTCCTGGAAACCTTAATGTAAAGCGTTAATTACTGCAAGTAACACCTCAAGGCATCTTATCCTGAAAATTTTTATGAACTCATTTTCAGTCCAGGTGCAACCAAGTAGAGTGTGATATGTAGACTATAAACGGGCAAGCACAATTTAAAACATTGTGAAATTTTATAATCATGCTGAACATTTCTTAAGAATGTGTTGTTCACTCTATGTAAATTAGTACATGTGATTAAGGATTATATTTCGATTTCACATAAGGCGACTATCCCACACCATAACACTATAACCAGCAGCCTGAACCATTGACAGAGGACAGAATGGGTCCAACCATGCATGTGGTTAATGCCAAATTCCGACCTAAACATCCTAATTCCACAAGACTTACTGTATTAGACCAGACAAATTTTTTCCATTTTTTTACTGTCCAATTTTGGTGAGCGTATGTAAACTTTAGCCTCAGTTTCCTGTTCTCAGCTGGCAGGAGTGGCACCTAAAGTCATCTTCTACTGCTGTAGCTCATCTGCCACAAGGTTTAACGTGTTGTGCATTCAGCGACGCTGCTTGCATTTTTTTCAGACCATTCTCTGCAAACCATAGATATGTGTGTGTGTGTGTGAAAATCCAAGTGGATCAGCAATTCCAGAAATACTCATAATAACTCATCTGGCACCAACAACCATGCCACGTTAGTTACTTAAATCACCTTTCTTTTATATTTCAATGCTTGATTTTGACTTTTAGTAGATCATTTGGACCTTGCCTAAATGTAGTGAATTGCTGCCATGTGATTGGCTGATTACATATTTGCATTAACAAGCAGTTGAATGCTGAGTGTAAATATCCACTGTTTCTTCATACAGTATATTAGAAATTTTATGGGGACTTTTTATTTGGTTTGCCTGCAGAGATTTACATTGTCACCCAAACAGATATAGAAATATTAAAGAGGAGGAAATAGACTCAGGCTTTGTTAAATGACCACATATAGAAGTTGCATTAGCAATGCAAGATGTAGCTTGAGATAGCAATGTGTATTATAGCCTCATAGCATGTCATACTTAAGACCATCTTAAGAGACAGAGTGAGTGGAAGAGAGGGTTGAAACTACAGTAAGTGGGTAGTTATTAGACCTAGTAGCCGGGAGATGTTTGTTGTTGGTCTAAGTGGTGAGTAATAAAATCAGGCTGACGTAGCTATCCTGATGCTGAGTGGTTGTACTGACATTGAAGCACTTTTGCACTGCTATGTTATCTCCAGCTACCATGAACCATTTATAGATAGAAGAACAGGAAGGGAACACAACATAATGCACAACATAAACAACAAAACCACATTTTACTAATACATTTCAGTTATTTAGATAGTTATTTATTGTTCCTAAATGTGCAAAAAAAAATGATCGTAGCATCCTGAATATTATCAAACTTATCTAATATATTAATATTTCCTATCATGTGAAAATAACACATAATCCAGTATGTTTGATCCTCAAATTTGTTTAGTGAAAGTTACTTGGTCTTACGGTTTTAGTAAGCATTAAACAAATGAGCAAATGAATTGCATTATGCGTTATAATATGTCAAGAATGTACAAGAACTGAACCCAGACCGTAGAGGTGACAGTGATAACCACTAAGCCATCCTGTTATAATATGCACATTATATATGATACAGCTATTATTATTATTATTATTATCATTATTATTATTTAGTTGACTGCTGTATTGTGTTTTACAACCCTACTTCCATTAAATTATAGGATAGTCGCTGGGCATTAACTGCCAGTTTGGAACTTCAAGGACTTTTATGTGACTTTTTGCCTCTGAGCACCCATGGCGTACTCATTGGTCAACACCTGTAGTGTGGGGATTTCATAGCTGTGCTAAAACAGATAAAGGTTTCTGGTTTTCTTTCTTCTTCTGGACCTTAACATTTACAGCCAACTAACTGCTTGTCATCCTACAGTGCAGTTAACAAACATTGTTTGAAATAAATAAGTGGTCGCACAAACTAGTGTTGTAGCCCTAAAAGCTCAGGGCATTTTACCCATTTTGTTTTGCTGTTTTAAATAAGCATATATAGGGCTCAGGATTGTGCAGTATAAGTATATTTGTTTTCAGCACAAAATAGGCAGAAAACTGGGGCCTCCGAGTGGCGCAGTGCTCAGTGCTCGCCCTATCATCCAGAGATCAATGGTTTGATCCCCGGGTGATGCTGTTACCTCTCACAGCCGGAGGTCTAGAGAGAGCTGATTGGCCGAGCTCTCTCAGAGGGGAGGGATGAGAGGTACATTGTGCTTCCACATTAATCACGGCTCTACAGCCAATCAGGGAGCAACTAGCGCTGTCCTCCGAGTGTGTTACTCCGCCCCTAATGGTGCGTGAGCAAGCAGTTCGAAAAGATGCGGTCGGCTGGCGTCATGTGGTTTGGAAGAAACACGTGATAGTCTTCGGCCCTCCCAAAGACTAGGCCCTAGACTAGGCCCTCCCGAAGCCACTAGGATTTTAAGGGTTAACCTAGATGGCGTGAGCAAAGGCGTATCAATATGCACATGCATGCCATTTCCGATCACAGGCATGTTAACATTAGAGTCAGATATAAGTTACTTGTAGTTATGAATGTAAGCTGTCATGACATGCAAATCTGAAACACACACACACACACACACACACACACACACACACACACACACACACACACACACACACACACACACACACACACAAACAAAAACCCTCATATTTCAAACATACCAGTTTATCACAAAAAATGCAATTTGTTTGCTTGGCTCATTATGATGATATTAATAAGTATCAATATTGTATCCAGCATGAAAATTCGTGGTAACTTTATCAATACATATTTGTATCACGGCACATAACGACAGCGGATGACCTTTTGTTTAAAAACATTGATGACATTGCTGTGACAGTGTTACCATCCCACAAGTGCAGTATATGAAAAGGTGAAACTGTGGAAATGTTGAAAATGTGTAGTACATGCGTAACACATCAGAGGTGTTGTATTATATGAGGATTAAGCACACCGAATATACTAGTGCAGGGCTGATATGAGTCATCCAAGCATCCTGAGGGTCAGTGAGATAGATAGAGATGAGTGTGTGTGTGCGTGTGCATGTGTGTGTGTGTGTGTGTGTGTGTGTGTGTTGACATTGGACATCAACAGTGTATCATCCTATTTAATCTATTTCATTGTTTTCTACCTTGCCCTCTGTGCACAAACACACACATACAGTACAGTATACACACACACACACACACACACACACACACACACACACACACACACACACAAATGCACACAAATCCCTCATATGTCAGACGCACCAGTCCATCAAGCAGCCACCTGCCAATGAGGCTGCACTGTAATTGGATAGGTGTGATGAAGGGTGTGTGGCTGCTGCCAGTCACAGCTACACTACAATAAGTAAACATCCTAAAGAACCTGAAGCTGCTGTTTCACAATAGGGATTGTTCTAGGGCAATTGGCTAGCTAACTTTATGAATGGCTATTTTAAGTATTTTTACATGCCTGCTAGTTTTGAGCGACAAAGCTATTGTCAGTTCTGTTCAGCTATAAAATTTGATTAATTATAGTAAAACATCTGGAATCTAAGCAATAAATACTTCTCAACTAAGTCTTGATGCACTGTAGATGACATTATTTATGTGTTAGACATAGTTTACAAATATGACATACTTATCTTTTAAATACTTGTTGGGACAGGGGTCGTAACATTTTGGGTCATATCTTTTTAAAAATGATAATAATAATAATAATAATTTTATTTCTGATTACCACATTTGATAGTGGACTAGGTAAAACCTCCAGATAATACATTTTTCCACATCAGGCATGGAATTTTAGTCATCATTAGGCATTTCTATGAGTGTACATGCAATCAAACACCTCACAGATAACTGGGATCCAAAATTAAACAGATGCGCTATGTTTAAGATTACTTATTTTATGTATAATCCAGATTATTATTGTTATTATTATTATTATTTACAATTTGGCTGGCAAAACAGGTTATGAAGCCTTAATATAACATTAGCATTAAAAAAAAAATTTAATCTTGTAAATTGTACAAGGTAACAAACATTAAAATCGTATTTCTGCTTATCATCAAAACATTAGCAAAACCCTAAAGACAATTAATAATTTATTATGGTATAAATTTATGTACCTGTCAAATTGATATCACATTCAGTAAAAATAAAGACTAACTTTATTTCTCTATATCTTAGTGTTTCACTAGTGCTAGGATATGATGAATAAAATAAAGATTTATCAGTAGGCCAGAGCAATGATCAGACTGACTACTTCCCGTCTAAAAATCTGGCCTCCCAGGAACTCCCTTAATGGCCCAGACATGTAGAACTATTCAGGGGATGTGACAATAACTCCCAATCATGTTCCTGTAATATGCTATTAGTGTTGACGAATGACTGTGTTTACAGTTCCGATAGACAGATTCATCTCTCTCACAAGCTGGCAACAAGCTATTAGTTGATATTCAAGGAATAAGCCACCTTGACTGGGATCATCATTGATGGTTGTACAGCCTCCTTTTAAACCTTTGCAACATTTAAATTGCTTACCACATCCAGGAGTCTCATCACCGTACTTTGATTCAAGATCCATCTTTGAATAACTTTAGAATTGTGTCAATTATTATTATTATTATTATTATTATTATTATTTGTGACAAGCTGGACTGAACTCTCTTGAACCTTCTAATAAGGGTCCTTAGATTTCCTGTGATCTCGAAATTGCCCTGATTCTGGCCCGAGATTGCCCTGAATCTAGAGCAATTTTACGAATATGAGAAAGACCCTTTCAAAGACAGGATGAGCTTAACCACAACATCATGAGAACATCTTTATAAGCAGGCCAAAAGACCTAGTCCAACTCAGAGTATGCTTTTTACATAAAGATTCATCGCGTTTCATCCAGAGCAAAGATTATTCTTGAATACATATCTTTATTATGTGATTACACACCCTTGCCCTAGTCATCTTCTAAGAATGATTGACATTTAATCATGTCATAATGGTTTACCTTTGTTGGAATAAAATATGTAACAGAGTTGAATTTGGTGGCGTAGCAATCTTCGGCTAATAGGGGCAACAACATGTATTTATATATACTGTACATGCAGTTACAGACACATACAGTATATAAATACAGATAGCAGCACATGGTAAAGCATTAATAGTGTGTGGATGTTTCGACTGTCACATTGTTCTGAAAAAATCAACTACTGTGCCTGTATGTGATTTCACTGTAAAACCTCATGCTGTATATTCCAGTAGGTTTTTAAATACTGTACATTAATTATGTGTATTTCAGTAGGATTTAGACACATATGTGGAAGGTACATGAAGTAAAGTACTTGAGTAATTAGATACAGTTCAATGTTCCTTTTTCAAACAACATTTTCAAAAGAACTCTATCAAAGGGATGCATTGTTTTCAGGTAGGATGCACGTGTCTTGAGGCGAATGAAAGCACCATGTGAGCACTGTGGGAGTGCAAATGCAGAGAGAACAGATGTTTGCACTGAGTGGTGTTGAGTGGCTTTGTTTTTTTTTTTGTTTGTTTTGTTTTTTTGTCCATCTCAGATGCTCACAGAAGAGTGGGAGGGATGGACAGATGGACGCATGGAAAGGTAACTGTGACGTGACTATGTCTGTCCTGTCTGATAAGAAGTATGAGAGTTGGTAGGGGCGATTCATCCCAGTGGGGGTTGTGCAAGGAAGAAAATAAATAAATAAAAACACACTGCACCCATTTCTACAACCTCAGCTGGGGGCATTTCAAGAAAATGCCAGTGTCTTAACTTTCACATTTTTACTGTGTAAAATGCTTTTGGAACCTGCTGCTTCAATCAGTGCTTAACACATGAAAACAACAAAACAAAAAAAGGAGAGGAGAAAAAAAAGATTTTGCATGCCTTTAAAGCACTTAGCAAATTACATGCTTTTAGCTTTAGAGAGATGATTGTGATGATACATTATATATTGGCTAGAAAAAGTTTTTTAATAAAAATAATTTATTTATTCCTCAAAATAATAATAAAAAATGACATCCCTACATGGATGGCTTGGACAAATAAAAAAGAAGATGTGAAGTCCTGGCCCAGAATCCCAGAAGAGAATCTAAGTCATTTTTCTTTCTTATTATTGATTTGTGTCCTGGTTTTCTGCTTTCTTCCTTATTCCTTCAGTTAATTACTGTCAAAAACAGCTTTTAAATTAAAGGAATTATAATGTAACAACATTAACATAGCGACCTAAGAACAAACATAATATAATACTGTGTATGCAAAGTAAGCAAATAAGCAAAATAAATAGATAGTCAACTGGCCTGTATCTATCTGAGCTATATTTGAGAGTTTTAAGTGGTTTTCTTTTTATATAATTGTCTGACCCTTCTTTATATTCTTAATGTAGTCCCACCTTTGTGCAAAGATCCTTGAGGATTTCAACACCAAAGCTGTTTGAAGGTCAGTATTAACACAAGGTTGACTATACATTTTCTGTTGACTCCCCCAGACTCTGGAAAAGCCTACCACTAGATTAAATAAGCCTCTTTTATTTCTAAAGTCTAACCAGGCTCTCAAGAGGTGCAAAAAAAAAAAAAAAAGTTTATTGTGTGGAGATTTCACATTTTAACTACACTTGCACAACAAAGCACTTGTGTAAGTCGCTCTGGATAAGACCAACTGCCAAATGTCTAAATGTAAATGTCTGATTGGCTTATGTTGTGTAATAGGGGAGACCTTACTATTAAATGAAAAACTGGATGGACTGGATGAATTTTAAGAAAAAGCAATTAACAATTTGTTTTCATCTATGATATCTTTCTACTTATTATCGTATATCTAATATTTCTTTTTATTTCAAATGTTGTGCAGAACAATGAGGTTTGTTTTAAGAATAAATCCGATTTACTGTCTTCTTTATTTACTTTTTTATATTTTTTTTATTCATGACTTATTCCTACCTTCCTGCAGCTGCATCGCAGACGACATCTTGCTTTCTTTATCTGCTGGGCTTGGCTCATGCCACTCTGCTCTCTTTCCGCGCTCTTCAATTACTCTGTCTTCCCGGAGTGAGCACCGGTGTCAGGCTACTGTAATGACTTTCAGATTATCTGTCCGTCCATGATGAATGAGATGGAAATGTGGCTCTGGCGTTCCGAGCCCTGGCTTTGCTCCAGAGGAGCACGTGGGGAGGCTGTGGCACAGACAAACAGAGCAATCTTAACTATAAATTACATCACACACACACACAGAGTCTACGAGAGCTCCCTCTAGTCTAATAATATACGATGGAGAGTTCGGTTGGCTCAATATTGACCGAGGGTCGAGTATAACAGTTGATCCGATATGCTAGACGCAGGAAATTCAATCCCAAGCACAGACACACCAAAGACACTTCTTATTGTTATTGTTGATAATTGGGGTCCAGAATCCACTGCATTATGTATGGTACCTGTGCTGAGAGAAGTGATTATGAAGGTTGGTCCTGTCAGTGACCTTTTTTAAAGGCTATGCCAACAGATGGCTTTGTGTAACTGACCCTGCTGCAAATGATGGCGACATGAGATGGAGGAGCGGGCTGACAGTGACAAAGCTACCTGATCAGTGTGGCACGTCTCACCTGTCGCTCAGCCTGACCTTCTCCTTCCCTCCTTTCCTACCTTCCTCCCTCCCTTCCTCTCTACATCACCACCCATTTTTCTTTAGTTTACTTTTGAATTTTCCCATCCGACCTCTGATGTCGTTCATGTCGCTCAATTACTCCTATGTCTGCCTGGCGTGAACGCAGTAATGCTGTTCTGATTATCTGTCGGCAAATGAGCAATGAAATGGCCATGTGAGGAATAGGGACACGCTCGGAGCTATTTAGTGCGAAATGTGTTGGGGGGGTATGGTCCCCTCAATGCCACGAAGTGACAAGAACTTTAAAGTGTGAAATATTCAACTCATGTGAATGCATGAAATTACATTGCGAGACTTAATTGACCCTTTTGAAAGCACTTGTTAAAGATGAGATAATACAGTGGTACGTGTACGTAGCCCATCGCCAAGTATGTGGCTATTAAAAGCATGTTCTTCAGAGCTCTGCAAAATTATGACAGATTCCCTTTTCTGTGTTCTTTTCTATTGATTGCTCAGATGACTGTTCACATCTGTCCTCTTTATTGGCAGTGTGATTCATTACCTTTTCAGGCTTTTGTTGATTTTCTTTCTGCTTTATTCCAATTTAGCCATTAAGATCAAATTCTGACACAGCCTTGAGATAAGAAAGCAGAAAGTATAGACAGATATTTGCTGCTTCAAAGAGAACACGTAAAACATTTACCCAACTCGAGTCAATATCTGGTTGCAGGACAGAGTTCATGGTTCTTGTTGAATTTGAATGAAAAAGAAATTTTTATTTTTTATTAATTGTTAAGAGGAACTGTCTATGATGAATTTGATAGACATAGGCAATAAATGAATAAATAAATAAATTATAGAAAATAGGAATATATATTTATTATTATTATTATTATTATTATTATTATTTTAATAATGCTGTCATAAAGCTGACATTTTGCTAATTTGCTGGGTGCCAACCATCAGTGAAAAGCACCTGCGCTGTCGTAGGCGGAGCAAGGGGTCGTGGCCTTGTTCTTTAATTTTCTAACCCATCCTCATAGAATATAAAATGCACTCTTAGCTGAAAAGCACAAAACCTGTATTTTCCAGACTTCAGAAAAAGACTGGAATTTATATATTTATTATTTTTATTTGATTTATTTAACTATATATTGTAGACCTAAAATAAATATGTCACTTGTACATAAATATACCAGTTCAACTTACTTACAAATTAGAAAGAAAAAAACATAATAATGAATAAGAGCTAGTCCTACACACATCAATATTCTTCACACACAAATAACAATTTGTGTGTGATAGTTATACAATTTGTCTAACTTATTAAATAGGCACACTTTCCCCTTTTTTCTTTTATAGCTTAACTGCTCTTCTCCAGGTCAAGACATATAACACACTGAACACATGCCTTACTCTTTTACACTTGGGCTTTATATGTATGAATTACCGAGGCTATATCTACAGGCCCTGTAATCACTTATTAATCAGACTCGATGCTTTAAAGCTCTGCACTCTTGTTTAATCAGACATTAACATTCAAATCAATCACGTTATGTTTAATTAAGCATTAATGGCCTCAAACGTTAGCTGATATGATTGGGAGAGAGAAACTCAAATACCCACTGGCTTAAATTGCTCCATTATTAATACTGACCAGGCTACAGGCTACAGCATACGCACAGTAAATTAGACAGAGAGGGGCACTTGGCTGGTCTGCCATAAGTCATATTTTGACACACCGATAGCCTGGAGCTGTTCCATTGTTTTCCAGCTGCTGTCACCAAACAGTTTTATACACCTAGAAGCAATTGTGTATTCTGCACATGTCAATGCATTGTAAGTCAAAAGTATATATAACATTTGGACAAAATTGTAAATGTGAATCTAAGGCAATTCTCAGCATACAAGTGAGCAGAATAAAATGTAATGTTCCTCATCTGTTTGCCATATCTGGCTTTGTACACGCCTTGCCCTGTTATTGCAGGGTGACAGCACAATGATCCATGCTGGACTAAGGCAGTGGAGCCATATGGTGTTCTGTGTAATGCCATTAGTGTAGAAACTTGATGGGGGAACACCAGTGTCTTAATTATCTCTGCTCATTCTGCAGCCCGCAGAGAGCAGAGAGCAGAACCTTTTTATCCTCTGTTCTCCCAAACACCCTTGCGGCCATTAACGCATGCCCCATGCTGCAAAAACAAGTGAAATATGTTACATCCAGAATAAATGACTTAGTATAGTGAGACCGAATTTAATTAGCCCTTACAATTATCTGTTTGCATGCTTTTTTTTTTCTCTCTTGGCCAAATGACTTTTCACCTCTTCTCTCGAGAGACAAGTGGAATCTTTTGTCCTACTATATTTAAAATAGCAACTTTAATTAGTTGTGTGTGTGTGTGTGTGTGTGTGTGTGTGTGTGTGTGTGTGTGTGTGTGTGTGTGTGTGTGTGTGTGTGTGTGTGTTTGTGCAGTACTGAATTATTTTGTGCTTTTGTATTGATGTGTGGAAGCATTTGGGCAATAATGAGGCAACACCTGTAGCGTAGACTCATCAAGACTAGTATTAACTACATAAAGCATAAAGAAACCTTCACATAAAGCATAATATCAGCATCATGAATGGTGTGTTGGGATCACATGGAAGTTGAATGATGGTGTACTTGGAAGGCATTTTTTTTTTAAGTTTTCCCACATTAACAGTAGCTTTAAATAAATTAAGCTACATTTTTAGGATCAAAGCAACCGTAATTAATGCTCATTAAGCCTAATTACATGATCATGAACATGCAAAATAATTTTCTTCTAAAGAACGTGCTGCGGCATCATTTGTCACAGAGATGACTGCATTTTTCATATACAATGCATAATCGTGTCTCATAGACAATAACAGCATTCAATAGCCGAACTGGCGAATAGCTCTCGATGCCGTTCAAGTCCATTAAGACTACATTAAGGATCATTCCCATTGTTTTTTCATTATTTCACTTTCTGTTTGTCTGTTTTCTCAAGTCAGCAGCATTATTAATTCTGGCCATTTTCCCATTTTTCAAGGTTCTAAATGATTCTAACAAGATAAATTAATCTTTTTGCTCCTGTAGAAAAAAATATTACTTATATTACATTGAATTATTGTAGTGCAGTTCTCTAGGAATCATTATTGTGGGTCTTTTGTTTCCAACAGCCATTAGACTGGGTAAAGCCTCCTCCAGCTATGACTCCCCTGATCTTACTCTGTCATTCTTCAACATCCATGCTCACTAGTCAGAATAGTATGAGTATAATATCACTTGGAATGCTGAAATGTTTGTTTGTTTGTTTGTTTGCTTGCTTGCTTGCTTGCTTGTTTGTTTGTTTGTTTGTTTGTTTGTTTGTTTGTTTGTTTGTTTGTTTTGGCATTCTTTTATGTTGCACTTTGCTATGTGCATTTATATATTATTTGTAGTGTATAATTATTTTCCACTCAAACTCTCATTACCATTCTCAGTGAGGTAAATGGTACAAAGGTATTTGTAATCTAAATATTAAGATCAATACCCAGGTTTAATCAGTTCTACGCAGCTTTGACTTTTGATTACTAAAATGGCTTCCACAGCCATCATACTGTCATACATTGCCAGAAGCTCAATAAAAATATTAATCCAGTCCTGATCTTAGCTGTCTGTCTGTGCGGAAATTCTGTGCATGTACCCATCATGCCTAGATGATATTTCTTTAGATCTCCTGGTTTCCCCCCACTTCCCCACTAATATCTATCCTTTGGATTGAATTGCTTTAGTTGTGAATGAGTTTGTTGATAAGTACGTACAAGGACTGAATCCTAAGTTCAAAATCCACCACGATCCAAACGAGGACAACGTGCTGATAGATGTTGAATGTCACACCAGATTCCACCAATAATTTAAGAGCCAACAATGTCATGCCTACATCTAGACTGGTTTTAGTTGCGGCCCCACATAAGCAATACCCCACCCCTTTCCAACAACAACAAGGCTCTGTGGCAAGACCAGGGAATAAGCCTTGGTAGTTTACGATTTAAATCACAGTTTAAACAAAACACTTCATCACAATCTGTTGTGAATTTATACCCAATATACGTCATGCATTTAACCCAGACTAATGCCGGTCATTGCTATGGCTAAAATATACCTATTAAGAAAGATGTGTGGTTTACAGCCTGAGATGATTAAAATAGTTACTAAACAAGGATTTGCTCCACCAATAGAAGTCTGTTGCTCTGATATAATTATAAATTTTAATGGAAAAAGATAAAATGGTGACAAGTTTATTAAGGAAAAGAATAAATGAAATATTTATGAAATGAAAAAAAAAAAAGTAAACTTTTAATCAAGTATAAAACTGGAAAATCCATGGAGAAATTGCAAAGTAGGGCACAATAGGGCACAACTTTTCTTGTGCAAAATGCTGAAAATGTTTCCAGCCCATACTGTTTCAAAGACATGAGTCAGTATACTGCCTGTGTTTTCAAGGAGTGTGAAACTTCGTGTATGTGAAACTTACAGGCACAGGGAATGCAAGCAGTGTAAACTTCAAAGGCAATACCACTTCTCTACTCACTGACTGTATATCAGAAGAACTGTAGGTGACAGAACTTTTCTTGGATTGTTTAAGAGAGGAGGCTTTTAAATTCTGGGAAGGCAGTTCATGGGTGTATTATGAAATTTGAGCATGGGATCACTGTTTTTCCAAAGTGGTCCAAAAGACAAGTGGTCTTTTTTCAGCGTCTCCACTCTACAAACCCCATTAATATCTATGAAATGATTTTTACAGGGATTTCAGGGGCATCTTTGAAAGCATGAGTTATTTTTGATCAATATCATTTTTAGCCAAGTAGTACAGTTTTTTAAGCCTTTTGATGTGCCATGTTTCTTTCCCTGATCGGACCAAAAATGAGCAGGGCAAGAAGTAAAGGATGCAAAGAGGTTTGGCACAGGTACTGTAGCAAACTATTTCTTATAACCTGAAAACAGTGCATCTATCAGCAGTGAGGTCAAGCACTTTCTATTGTGTCTGGGGCACCTGATAATAGCACATCATCCCTGTGAGAACCCCACTAATGAAAGAATAAAGAGTAGATAGAGTGTGTGGTTCAAAAAGTTCTTAGTCAAAAATGTTGGTTCTGTTTTGTTCAGGCATGTTCATTATTTCTCAGTTTATGTGAATGTACAGTACCTGCCTACACTGAAATAGTAAGATCTAGTACAAAACAAGCAAAGACAACAAGAGGAAAATTAATATGTGTGGACAGTGGAGAAAGAGAGAGAGAGAGAGAGAGATGGTGATGTTTTCACAATCTCTGAATTATGCATGCATCCATGTATAGACATGCTGTTTTTTTTAAAAGCTCTTGTAAAAATGTGGACAAAACAGTAATTATTAGTCAAAGTCTATACTGACACATGTCAAAGCAATGTGCTTTATTTATGTTTACAGCAATCAAATACATTAAAGCACATATTTATGCAACCCTAAATTATTCTAAAGCTCTTCATAAATATGTATGCATAGACCCAATATTTAAAATTTCATGTAAAAATGTATTATGCATAATTACAGTGGTGTGATTTTCTGTAAAGTAATTTAGAGTCATCGATCTTCTATTCTCTTAGAAATACCCTTAAGGTTTCTGCAAAGGTTTTAAAGGTATTTTGCTACCAGAAACTGGGTCTATAGTGTGAATTCATGCAACTTTTTGTCTCTGCACATGCGTAGGGCGATCACAGACATCAGTACTGTTGGTATCAGACTGGGGGAGGTTTTGTTGCAGTAGCTGCTTAAACAGCTGTCTGGTGAGGTAAGGTGTCTGGTATTCTTCCTTCTTCTGGACTTCAACAAATGCTGCTGACTAATTGATTGCTATCCTACAGAACAAAATCCTAAGCATATTTTCATTACAATAGCAGCCATTGTTTGAAATAATGTGAGTGATCGTACAAATATAACATGTTTTAACCTAAATGGCACAAGCTAAAACATATAGATGTGCAAATGCATGCCACTTCAGAAGACAGACGTGTCCACATAAGCGTCAGATAAAAGCTTCTAGCAATTATGGATATGACCCGTCAAGACATGCAAATACATTCTGACCAAAATATCAGTATCGAACAATGTGACTTGTAATTTTAATGTAACCTTTAAGATGCATAATTAACTACGTCATATACAGTACATGCTAGCCCAAGGCTCTGAAGGTATCAGCTAAAATTAGTTTGTAGCAAATGTTAAAATTCTGAAATCACAGATGTCACAGACTCTCTTATTGTGGTGTATATACTAGCTAGGGTCATAAGTGTTCTTATCTTTTTAAAGGGACGGTTTTTGAAAATCTGTCTGAAATGGAAGCACTATGTTAAAGGCTTCTGCATAGGAACTTTAATAGTCCCCCAAGGGAGAACCCTCAAAAATCTTTGATGGATTCTGATGTATTTTTAATGTCAAAGCTTTCTGAAGGTGTATTAAAGTCCTCTTCTTTACTTTCACTGTTTTTTGTGCTTTATGCAATTACAACTCTTTTTGATTTTCTTGAATAAAGTTAAAGACATATGTAAAAAAAAAAAATATTATATATATATAGTCACATGTAGGACACATGTATACATGTATGTTGTATGCTGTCATACAATGCCCTTAAAATTTCCACAAATCATCACTTATTTGTCAGAAGGCTTCATATCATGCCATATTTATAACTTTGCTAAGTGTGCTTATGTTTAGTGTATGGCTTGAGACTGGGGTATGTTTTTATACATATTTTATGAACTAGCAAAGAACTGGTAATGCAATTTTACATCATGAAAACCACTCAGAGAAAAATGTCCACAACCAATCTTACACTACAGGCAGTTTAGAAACACCATCTAACGTATAGCACATGTCTTTAGACTGTTGTAGGAAACCCAGCACATAAACAGAAAACATGCAAATGCCTTACGCACAGCACCTTCAGCATATTGGGCACATTTAAAATGCTGCAAGTTCATTAGATGTGACTGTGTTCCTATATGCAAGCAAGGGCTGCTTGAGAAATAGTGTTCTTAAATCAGAAAAAAAAAAAACAATGTAGAGGTCAGATTCCACTGAGCTGAATTATTTTCTGTATTCTTTATTTTTCAGGGTATATTTTAGGGGCTGTCAGATGGACTGGATGCAATTATTTAAGTGTCTGTCCATTAACATTAGATATGGATGATCCATATTACCATGCTACAGTGTTATTCTGTTCAAAAACAAAAAGGATGGATTTTACATACAGAGTTGACATACAAATATTACATGTATAAAAAAAAAACAGCAAAACAGGCTGTTTTAACCACAATTGTGTTTTTATATGTATAGACCAAAGAAACCCTTCAGCACCACGGCCAGCTCCATGGCTTGTTTAGGAGGGGTGAGGCACCTAAACTTTCATGGGCTGGCAGTGCATTGCTGTCCACCATGCCGCTGTCACTGGCTACCTATAAAAGGCCAGACGCACATTGATGTGGTGACAAACTAGTCTCGGCTACAAAGCTCACAATTGTTCTGTCTTTCTACACTTCCAGAGTCCAACCATACTGGAAACTCTCCCATATGTGGCATACCACAGAGAAAGGCCGAAGCGTGCTAGACTTCAACCGCCTCCTCTGATTCCTTGTCTTCATCTTCTGTCAGCAGCGACTATCCCTGTCTGTTTGGGATGTCCCTTGCAAACTCCAGAAGCCAAAGGGCTGCACTATCTGCACCTCCTTCATGGACTATTACCCCCCTCCCTTTTTCCTCCTCACTTTAGTTTTAAAAGAAAGAGACCTTTTATTCTTCCACCTATGTCTCCCAGTGTCTGTGTTCGGTTTGTCCTGCTTAAGGCTTTGCTATAAATTATTTAGTAAATTGCTTTAGTAATAGAAAACTTAGAGTTGTGCTGTTAAAGGTTAAGGAAGAGAAGAGGGCAGCATGCCCTGATATGTTTTATTCCTTGTATTACTATAACTTACCTTGTAGCGATTAATAATTCAGCTATAAAGCTAGTTGTTTCTATCCATAATCTCTAATAGGATATATACTCATGCATTTTTGCAGAAGTTAGTTTTCTGTTTACATTAACACACATGCACGCACACACACACACACACACACACACACACACACACACACACACACACACACACACACACACACACACACACACACACACAAAGTGTGTGTTCTCATTTAGTACCACCGTTTGTAATGAGAGTGTAATTTGCCTGGCAGACTGACCTATGGTCTGGGAGGGAGCAATGGATTTGCTAATACAAAGCTCGGGAGAAAGCACTTGTGCTGGACACGAAGCACACCTGAGCCATGTTCTGTCTCTGATGCAAGTGCACAAATTGGAGAATGGTAATAATTACTTACAGAAGTATCATTGAGAGAGAGTAAAAAGACAGAGTTCAATAGGGCTCAATTTACATTTCAAATATGCTTTTCTTCACTACGAAGAGGATTCAGCATGCTAAGACACCTTGCATGACATGACTGAGTGAGGCTTTCTTTTCGTTAAGGTAACAGAGTTTAGATGTCATCTCTTTTTTCATTTCTCTAAAAACTGTGACAGTGTCTCACCAGCCCGAATTAAATGTTTAGGAGAAAAAAAGCAAAATAGTTGTAAATAGTACTTTTATAATTTAAATATATAAATTATAATATATATATATAATTATAATGGACAAATATGGTTACACGGGACAGCCTATCTACTGTACAGGATTAATGAGCATGTTAAAATAGTAAAGCAGCAATGACACCAAAGGCTTTGAAACATGTTTCAATACATGCCACAATGGGAGTTTTTTAATTAAAATAAATAAATTAATTAAATTTGTTTGTACAAAATAACTCGAACTTATACATTTTCTACACAACATTTACATCCAGTACTGTGTAAAAGTCTTGAGCCACCCTTCATTTCATATTAAATTAAAGTAAATTGTATAGATTTAAATGTCGTTTTTTTTATGTAACAACCTCAGCTGCAACCTCATTTATCCCTTTGTCTGTTCCAGGCATTTAGCATTAAGCATCATCAGTATACCAATCACATGCCTGATCGTCTGTCATCATCTCCACCTGTTTCTCACTGGTTCATGCATAAGGTAAGTTGCTTTTATGTTTGGATAATTCATTGGTCACTGTGTGGCTTAATAAGTAAAAGAACGTTACAATTAGAAGAAAGTTACAATTAGGGCAAAAAAAATGGAAGCCTGGAGAACTATTTCTCAAGACTGCATTTAAAATACAGGACAATCATGCTCTTTGAAAACAAAACATAAAGAAATGAGGGGTAGCTCAAGACTTTTAAACAGTACCTTATACACACACACAAACACACACACACACACACACACACACACACACACACACACACACACACACAGTATATATGTTTATGGGTAATGAGTTTTACTGGGTCACAGAAAAAAACAAAAACAAAGGCGAACAATACAACTCAGTCTCATTGGAAACATTCTCATAAAAGTTCACTGCAGCAGCTTTGATACTTTTTTTATAGATACATTTACTACATTTATACAATAAAAATTTTCTGGCACAAGCCTATTAAACTTCCAGTCAGCAGGTATTGATGTACTAGTATATCAGTTTTATAGTTCTCTCTAATTTTGTTAACATAACAAGCAAAAAACACTATGTTACTTCTCCTTTTCTCTGCAAACATAACCAGGCTTGCATTGGTACGGCACTAAATTATGGCCACTATTTTCAAAAAGAAAAAAAAAATGCTATACATTTTATTCATCTTATTATTATTATTATTATTATTATTATTATTATACAGAATCTGGGATCCAATACAATAAGGAATGACCGAATTTCAAAAGAA
The DNA here is from genome assembly GCF_024256425.1 of Clarias gariepinus. Lineage (NCBI taxonomy): Eukaryota > Metazoa > Chordata > Actinopteri > Siluriformes > Clariidae > Clarias > Clarias gariepinus. The sequence continues at coordinate 20,671,171 of NC_071109.1, read as the reverse complement.
TACATTTTTGTGCTTTGTTAAAACAATTTCATTCATTCAAAACATCTTTCAGCCAGTGAATTTGACAAAATGTTCATGTCCTTTATATGGAAAGACAGTAGAGCCTCAAGAAACAGCCTAAATATTTCTTCCAGATTTCATTTTTTAATTGCTTTTAGTTGATCATTTAAATGGCACTTGACATATTAATTACCCTTTGGTATAGTAGGCAATTATAAAACATCCAATCGTCCATGAGGATTTTCAGTCCCAGGAAGAAGCTCTTACAGCTGTAAGGGTTGAAGCCTGTTCCTTGTATAGACAAGGCCTCTTCGGGAGCTTCATTCAGGGAAGAGCTATAAAACAATGTCATGTTCATATCTGCACCTGTTATTTGTGCATTGTCTGTTTACCCCAAATCCTGTGAAATAATATATAATATTAAATTACATCCCTAATTCAGAGTAATCTCATATTTAAGAAAACAAAGGCATGTACAAAGACTTTGGCCATTTCATGTGATAGGCCAGGCTTAGATAAATCGTGATTTCCATACACTGAAAAAAAAAGTCTGTTGGATTTATATGAAAAAATTTTGTACATCGGTTGCACATATTAAAGTTATGTATGCTTCAAATGATTAATGTATGATAAATGTATTAAGTTTTTATTAACTAAACATACATGTTTTTTTTATGTTAATATAAATAACAAGATTTATGCTAAATATAAAAAAAAAATTATGTTAAACAAACATGACTTTCTTGTTAATCTAATATTTTTATTCATTCATCCACTATCTGAACTGCTTATCCTGTTCAGGGTATCAGGGGTTGGAGCCTATCCCAGCTGTCATTATGTGTATTTATTTACCATATATTGAAACAACAGTGGTTTAGTATGAAAAAAGTACACGGAACATTTGAAGAAAAAAAAAAAAAAAAATACTGGGTGTCTATCTACAGATAGGGTAAACCTAGGTCAATCACGTCTCACACTATAAAGTTGAAATCAGCAGCATATTTTGTTTTAACTAAAATGACTCGACCAAAATGTGTAACAGCACAATAACACGACAAACAAAACAGTTCTTGCAACAAAAGGACTATATTTAGTCATCTTTAACATGGGACTCCACCGAACACTCTGCCTTTTGGCTCTACATCCACAAAACACATGCTCCATAATCAGTATACCTTGAATCATATAACTGTACCGTGTTCCTTTAAGAACCATTTATACAACAACAAAAAGGGTATTTTAAAGGCTTTTTGGCAGAGGAAATTTTAAAACAAGCAGGTCCCATAAGGCAATTGCAATAAACATGTTAGAAACTAAAAAAAAAATTAAAATAAAGGAAAAAAAAAATTGCAATAAACATTTAGAACCTAAAAAACAAGTTTTAGGAAGCAAGTGTTTTATACACACACACACAAAAAAAAAAAAAAAACATTCAGTGTTGTAAATCTGTCAAATGACTCACCTCTCAATATCTTAGTATTTAAATTAAAAACTGCCCAAACAACAAACCAAAAGCATAAAATAGACCAACCCCAACACAGGAGTGTGTATATTCTAAAAAACATTTAAATGCATAACTTTTAAATAAACAATCACCATATACATCCTGCTTAAAAAAAAAAAAAAAAAAAAAAAAACCAAGAGGAGGCAGTCCTTAAGCATAATTTCTCAACTCAAAGCTTTTCTACATTTAAATGAAATGTTAGGTAGCACACACATTGTAGTGTTCAATAAGTAAAATATGAAATATGCTTGTTTAAAAGGTGTCTATCCAGACAAAAAAATCCACAATTTGTTCTGATCATGTTGGACAGATTGTACAATATTTTCCTATGTTCGCCTTCTTGAAAAAAATTACTATTGTTCTTTTAGTGCACAAATTGTGGATTGCATGTCTTGATGTTCACCTTTGGACAAGCACGTATAGAATACACTACAACTTGTATGCTACCTAAGATAATCATCAAAAAAACAAACTAAGAGGAGGCAGTATTTAAGCATAGTTTTCCTCAACTCACAGCTTTTAAATAAAATTTGAGGTACTGTAGCATACATATTGTAGTGTATTCAATAATTGCTTGTTCAAATGTGTCCATCTAGACATGTAACCCACAATCAGTGCACTGTTAGTGCAACAAGAGTCCATTTTTTCCACTTCACCATAACCTGCAAACAGTTCACTGAAAGAGTCTGTTTTTGAGAGTTTGGGCTTTGTTGGAGAGTGCGTTTCCCTCGAGCTCCATGACAACTTTCTGCAGAACTTCGAACGTATACTTCAGCTCAGAAGGGTAGTTCAAGTTCAACACATACATCAGGCCAAACAACATAGCAGTGGCTAATGCAACATTATCCAGATCTTGTAATACTGTTTGGCCTTCAAGAACAATAGCAATGTCCTCTGGGGTATCACAGGCATGTAGTCCTTTGATGACACATATTCCAACAGTGGTCTCCTCTATAGCCCTTTGGATGACATCTTTGTCTTCTACCTGCACATTTACACAATAAAACAAAATTTGATATGGTACTGGTAATTAACTAATTTTGAGAACCATTTTGAATCTATTGATCTGACATGTCACTAATGGTTGGCATGAACAAATGTAAAATCACAATTCTAAATACAGAAATCTTGTACTGATGCGATTACTTACCATGTACTCTCTAACCAGATTTTGGGGGTCCTCATTGAGGTACACACACAGTCCCTTGAGAACACACTCTCTTGCAAGATCAACATCATTCTCCTAGTCAAGAAAGAAAGACATCAAGTTAGAGTAGAATATTTTTTCTTCACTAAAATGTGTACACTGAAAAATACTTTTTTAAAGAATGCATTCTTACTGCAGATATGGGGTCCATAATGCTTTTCAGTTTTCGTCCAATTTGGCCTCCTCTTTTCCCAAATAGCTTCAGGAGTTTGTCAGAAAGGACATCTAGCTGCGAAAGAAATCTGGATTGTAGAGGCATGGTGGTAATGCGCTTAAATTCGGCATTGATCTGAAACAAAAATAAAAGAAATTAAATTACAATAAAAACATAAGTTACCAGGAACATTAGTGAGGTAGTTTGTAGTGTCCCGATTCCATAATTGATCATTTATTTACTATTTAATTACCCACTTAATAGTAAGTCTGGTAAACTCTAATAATTTTTTGTTGTAATTGTTTAATATTTACTGCGATAGATTGGCACCCTGTCCAGGGTGTACCCCGCCTTGTGCCCCAAGTCTCCTGGGATAGGCTCCAGGCCCCCTACGACCCTGAATACAGGATAAAGCGGTATAGACGATGAGTGAGTGTTTAATAATTTGCTTGATATTTTTGTGGCAACACTTTTTGTAGTTATTAATTCATATATACACTCACCTAAAGGATTATTAGGAACACCTGTTCAATTTTTCATTAATGCAATTATCTAATCAACCAATCACATGGCAGTTGCTTCAATGCATTTAGGGGTGTGGTCCTGGTCAAGACAATCTCCTGAACTCCAAACTGAATGTCAGAATGGAAAAGAAAGGTGATTTAAACAATTTTGAGCGTGGCATGGTTGTTGGTGCCAGACAGGGCAGTCTACGTATTTCACAATTTGCTTAGTTACTGGGATTTTCACGCACAACCATCTCTAGGGTTTACCAAGAATGGTGTGAAAAGGGAAAAACACCCAGTATGTGGCAGTCCTGTGGGTGAAAATTCAAGCTGATAAAAGAGCAACTTTGACTAAAATAAGCACTCGTTACAACCGAGGTGTGCAGCAAAGCATTTGTGAAGCCACAACACGCACAACCTTGAGGCGGATGGGCTACAACAGCAGAAGACCCCACCGGGTACCACTCATCAATCAAAATTGGACAGTTGAAGACTGGAAAAATGTTGCCTGGTCTGATGAGTCTCGATTTCTGTTGAGACATTCAAATGGTAGAGTCAGAATTTGGCGCAAACAGAATGAGAACATGGATCCATCATGCCTTGTTACCACTGTGCAGGCTGGTGGTGGTGGTGTAATGGTATGGGGGATGTTCTCTTGGCACACTTTAGGCCCCTTAGTGCCAATCGGGCATCGTTTAAATGCCATGGGCTACCTGAGCATTGTTTCTGACTATGTCCATCTCAATATGACCACCATGTACCCATCCTCTGATGGCTACTTCCAGCAGGATAATGCACCATGTCACAAAGCTCAAACCATTTCAAATTGGTTTCTTGAACATGACAATGAGTTCACAAGATCTCAACCCAATAGAGCATCTTTGGGATGTGGTGGAATGGGAGCTTCGTGCCCTGGATGTGCATCCCACAAATCTCCATCAACTGCAAGATGCTATCCTATCAATATGGGCCAACATTTCTAAAGAATGCTTTCAGCACCTTGTTGAATCAATGCCACGCAGAATTAAGGCAGTTCTGAAGGCGAAAGGGGGTCAAACACCGTATTAGTATAGTGTTCCTAATAATCCTTTAGGTTGGTGTATATGTGAGTCAACCGAACACGCTGATAACATAAGCACCTGAATATTCATGAAATATACAATAGGCAGCAATAAACATGGAAAAAGGAACAAAATTAACAGAAATTTCATTAATCACATACCTCGCTCACTTCAAAAAGTCCTGGCCATCTCGCCTGGAAGTCTTCTATCATAGGTGTATCACGGACCACTTCATGTCTCCTATATGCAAATGTCTTTTCCATTTTCATCCTGACTACCTCCCTGTTGTTCCTCCTCTTAACATCTAAAAGAAGAGCCACTCTAACGCTCTCAAGGCTTTCCTCAGATTCTCCAGTAGGAAAGGGGGGACAGTAGTTCACTTCAGATCGCCTCGGTCTTTTTATGGCAGATGCAGCACTTGGTTTGCCTTCAGGTTTGTGCTTGAGAGAGTTAACCATCACCTCGGGGCACCCCAACTTTCTCAACTGAGTGCGGTAGATTGCCATTTTATTCTTCAAGCTAGCTTTCCATCCAGCATATCCAGTAAAAGATCCCTTTTCCTTCAAGCAGGGATGCTTTAAGATGAGGGCCTCTCCAACAGTGTTAAACTCTTTATCAGTTATATAAACCTTATAGCGGACTATTTCTTGCACCAAGCCATCAAGAATGTTTGACTTCAGTTTAGGATCTGGAATAAGCAATGCACCCTTTTCTCTGTATGCTGCATTGCCTCGCTCTAGTTTCAGCTCAGCATCATAACTAAATTGAGGAACACAGAACATGGAAGGCCAAGGTGACCTAGAACTGGAAGACTCTGAATCTGGTGAAGATAATATGTCAGTATCAACACATCCACTAGATAGGGATGAAGATTCATCAAGAGGGTGATGGCGCACAGCAGATGAGGATGTGGAAGGACCATCATCAGACAGAGGAGTTAAAGGTTCAGCAATGGGGATTACTCTGATTGTCCCTCTATCTTGAACTTCATCCATTGAGGTGAGGTTCATAAACTCATTTCCAAATAGTGCATCCATAAACTGAAGTTTGAAGTTAGACTTAAGGCCGCACTGTCTTTGCACCTCATTAACAAGTTCAATAACAGATCCAGGAAGTCCATTTTTAAAAGTTAACCTTTGGCTGCTGTTGTCACTCAGCAGTGCTTTGAGAATCACTGGGGAATTCATTCTTCTATATTCCTGTAAAGAGGATGGAGAAGGAAATAAATTGGATCTTGCATAGTACTTAGTAAAGACATTTTTTCCATATACTGTACATACACACACTCAGAGGTCAGGTTTCACAATTACTCTACCAGAAAGAATTCAGCCATAGTTGTTGTTGAGCTGTTAATCTTAAGTCTCATGGTAAACTAACCTTTTACCAGGATATGCCTTTTTAAGGTCACCATGCGGTTTGCTCCAACCATATAATCAGCCAATGGATAGCTGTCACTGAGTTCAGTGACTGCCACAAGCTTTAATTCTCTTGCTGGTGATGAGCTTAGTTCAAAAGCTCTGTAATGTTCAGTGTACCACCCACACAGCATTTGCACAATGAGGAACAACTTCTCACTTATAACACACACATGTTTGATTTCAGCAAATTCTGGTAGTCCACCTACTGATCCATAAGCAACCACCATACCTTTGCTGTAGGCTATGCCATTACTTAAGGCAGCCTTAGCCAAGTGCACTTCAGATGTGTTGGGGTATTTTGTCCTAACAGCCTGAGCCACCTCCTCTTTTAAAACATCAAGTGGGACTGTGGATACATTAGATACATCTAGGCTTGATTTACCATAAGATGATGAGTTTATGTGGAAAGCGATCATCAGCTGATGTTTTGAAGCCAATGTCAGAGGTATGTTCTTAAAGCAGCTGGTGTGTTTTACAATCTGCTTAAAGAAACTATGTTTTGCTTCAAATCGCATTGTCCATAGTATCACCAGAGGGCCAAAAAACCTTATCATCTGAGGATAGTGTTCAAGATAGTGGTGCTTAGGTAAAAGCCTGGCATCAGGGAACAGTTCTTGGTACCTCTGTCTGTGCTCAATTATTTTGCTTTCAAGATATGAAATGGATTCATCATTATGCACTGGAGCAACCACTAACTTAACAATATCTTTTAAATCCATCAACACAAGCCATGCTGGCTCTTTCTCTGGCACAAAATGTCCAATCAAAAATGGTAGAAACCTCAGCAAACTCCAATTTTCATGGGCATTGCCCCCAATAGTTTTTCGACCAAATAAACTCTGTGGCACGACATGTGGTTTATTTGTTTTGTCTGACCATTTATATGGGAAAGATAATATAGCCTGATTGAGGTCATCTAATGTAAAAAATTTCTTTGATATTAGTGATACCAAGCAGTAGGCCAGCTCAACTGGCACAATACCCTCGAATATATCATGAGCAACATCAGGAGGAAAACCAGAAACAACATCAAAATAAGACAAATCCTTGGTAAGAACACATTCTTGCTTAACTCCAAAACAATGGGCATTATTCTCAATAGCTGCTCTTACATGATCTGCATGGACCTCTTTAGATCTCAGGCTGAAAGCACCAGATGCAACACAGAGAAAGCCAATATCACATCTTTTTGCAATGCAAAACCGGCAGAAGAAATCACCTGAAAAATTCGCATTAAAACCAGCAATACTGTGTGCTCCCAAGTTATCAGCCACAACACACTGCACTGTTCCTTTAAGAAATGTACCTACTAAAGACACATAAACACCATGATCCTCCAGTATTTTAAGATCTTGCAGGAGAGGTTCTAAAACTTTGTCATAACCGTACACTTTTACATCATCACTTTTGCAAAGTACTGCAAGATAAATAGATGATAAAGCTGAGTGAGAACCTGGTGGCAAATTACCCAGTGTCCAATAAACACCACAAAGCTTATGTTTCTTCCGAGAAGTGCCTAGGGGATTGCAGGTCTCAAAATCATCAATGTAAAGACGCAATGTTATTCTCAACTCTTTGCCATTCAAAAAGCTACTTTCTTTATAATGCAAACCATCTTCAGGTCCCCTTAATTCATAGGATGAGTCAATTTCAGTATCCTACTGTCCTCTGTGATTTTCAAAAACCTTATCAACAATTGTTTTGTTATTTAAAATTTGCTGCAGGGATTTTAAGATCGGGACATACTGAAAGGTGCGCTTGTTTTTATTATCAAGTATGTAGGTAACTGGTTCCACAACACAGAATTGCTCCTTGTAATATTGTTTACGTTGATAGGAGCTGCTAAGAGGACCACCTTTGCCAATTGCCTTTGAAATCAGGTTAGACGAGCAAACTGCTGTAGTGATTTCTGTAACTACAGATTCATCAACTTGGACATTGTGACAGTGAAGAATATCACTAACAATACCTTTAGATAATGGGATTGTTAAAGAGCATAGCAAGTAGTTAAGTTCTTGCAAAAATTCATCAACAGCTGTACCTGGCACGTGGATTAAACATTCCAACCTCAATAAGGCTACTGCAAGCTGCTTCTCAATTAGATCTGGGAGTTCCTTGTGTTGACCTCTCCAATCTAGGGATGTACTGGGCGCTTCCTGTTCTACACACTCCTTGTCCTGGCCTTCTGCAAATTCTGACTCATCTAATGGTGGAAATGCTACTGTAGTTGTTCTCACAATACCAGGTTTAAAATCAGTTAGGCTGTAAGGTGCGTGTTGACGACTCTTATGAGATTTAAAAGTTCCATAAATACAGGTTTCAAAAGAACAGCCAACAAACATGCAAGACACATTTTCATTTCTTTTCAGATGTGAATTGATATGAACAAAATACTCTCTTTCATTAGCTAGATTCTTGCATGGACACAAGTGACAACTAAATATTGCTAGCTGTTTTTGAGTCTGTGTGGAATGCACCCTACTGTGATGTACTATCAAAGCATTCCATGTCTTAAATGTGCACGGGCATTCAGAATATGCACATGGATATCGTCTGGTGCGACCAAAATATGGATGTTTGCGTTTGTAATGGTTAAGTACTTCAGACCTACTTGCAACTACAGTTGAGCACCCTTTACACTTCCACATTGACTGGGGGAAAAAGAGAAAATACACACAAAGGGTGCTGGGTCAGTCAATGTAAAACATCCTCAGAGTAAATAAATTATTCTAAACATTCCTTATTCTTTATTATCACCTGAATACAGTCATTTACAAGTTTATTATGTAGAGATACATTTAGACATGTCAAGTACACCAACAAATGCATCTGAATACTTACCACTACAGAGCTTTTGTAAACAAACCCCTCACAACAAAGTGGAGTTCAGTCGTCCACAGGACAAACACCAAATACCTATGCAATAAAACATTACATTTAAAATTAACTACTTTAGTAGCAATAAGTGTGTGTGTATTGCCACACACAATTATTAGTCAAGGCAGACCTATTATCTATCAAACTGATTCGGCCACACACGGACAGTAAACAACTTCTTGTTACTCACTGTTGCCAAAGTAACAAAGAAATGCATCTGGTCCAAACTTATTTAGAACCGGTGTTGTGTAGAAGTTGGTTCTCCCATCAAGATACGTTTTCTTATCCCCACGCCCGTGAAAACGATTCCATTTACCGCGCTCCGTAGAAGCTCGGTGGTACACGCTAAACCTATCGCGGCCGAGCCTTACCCTGAATACACACTCCATGCGCCATTTTCACGGAGGTGGGACTAAGGAAACGTATCTTGATGGGAGAACCAACTTCTACACAACACCTGGTCAGAACCGGAATTCCTAGAAAAGCATAAGACACTAGCACCAGTGTTCTCAAATAATTCCACATTCATTTAAATATATAGTAAAGGTCCACGAAAGTAGCCGGCCATGTTGTTGGACAGTGGTTATTAAGCCATTCATAATAAAATGCGGAACAGTTAACTACTTACAGTAACGGCTCACAATTTCAAACGGCCTGTTTATGTCATGTTACTATTTAACTTTATCACACCGCAACACATTTTTAAACTGTGTGGTAAAAGTTTGCATTACACATGTCCTGACATGTTTGTGCTATATTTTGTCTTTTAACCATGCACACATTCCCCGCGCTAGCTAGTGATAAGTTACTCTACTTATTGCAGTCTAAACTTGGGTTACAATATACGGTAGCTCTGGCTATGTTACTTCTCAAAACCTTCGAAAACACAAGATATAGTGGCCCATAAAATTATACCGTGATTAGCTAAATTGTACGTTAGGGAAGCTAGCATCAGCGTTAACAATGACTGTTATATAGCTTTTAAATTCACTATTTACAGTGATAACCCCCAGCTAACTGTTTATATATTCTGAGTATAACTACCTTTCAGTCTGAAAGGTTTTTTTTTTTCTTTATTTTTCTGTTTTAATTACCTTCACCTCGGAGAGAACAGTAGAAATAAGCGTGCGAATGAAAAGATGGCGAGCATGCGATAATCCACTGCTGTAGCTTTCCCTCCAGTTTTCGGTCGATGGGGGCGGAGTTTCCAGACAAAATATAACTATTTTCAGTGTTGTTAACATGACTGACATTTGTTGATTCCACATCCGCCTAAATTGAAGGAATTTTAAAAGACTGATACATGATTAGAAGGAGAACATAAATCGATTATGTAACATATATAAGCTGCACATTTGTAATGTATACAACCCCCCTTATCCCTTTTTTTCAGTGTAGTAACAGAAAGGAGAACCATGACGCTCCAATAGGTTTTTACTTCTCTTCTGCTTTTATGTGGAAATGCGACCCACTGTCCAAGTAAAGGAGATATGGATTATGGTAGATGGCTAAAGCGCACCCTTTAAAATTCAGAAACAATAGTCACCAAGAATATTGAAAGAGAGAGGGAGAGAGAGGGAGGGAGAGAAAGTGAGCAATTTAGCTATTTATAACTAAACTAGTGAGCTACCTCGGTTAAGATGAGCTCCCGCATCACCTGACCGAGGTGCCTTCTGGGAAACTGAGTCTACAACCAAAAACTACAAAACAAAGACAGTGCCCTCTAGTGGTAACCCCTCCCACATACTTAGTTTTTGTTCACTTTTTTTATTCAAATTATCTTTAAGAATGTTTTTCATGAAAAGGGGAATGTAATAAAATAATTCTTATGGATAGATAGAAACACTTTACAGCTTTAGGATGGATGGGAATACCCTGGTGAATGGGCAGTTGGGGATCACAAAAGAGGAGCTGGAGCAGTGAGTTAGAAATCTAGAGGTTTGTGAAGATGAAACATTAGAAATCCGAGGTAATATACAGTATTTTGCCGTCCACCTCCATGGATTCAGTTGAATACTAGACCAAGTCACCTTCCCTGAACTCTTGTTCTGCAAAGTTAGACGGTGCATGCAAAGTGTACAAGCACTTTACCAGCATACTGAAGCTCTTGTGTATTTGGATCTAATGAGCCCCGATTGAAAGCAACAGTATATCATATTTGAATGGCACAAAGCAGTACATGTGTGTTTTCCCATTTAGGAAAGTATTGAAAACTTTAATCCTCAATCTTGATCAAAAGGTATTGACTCCTTCATAGACCTGCAACTGTTTTGCACTAAGCAAGCCTTCACAACTGGGTGGCAGCACCTAGAGGTGGTAATTGCTATGAGATACTCAGTCTCCCCCATCTTGTTTGTGGCAGCCTTTGAGATCATCATCATCATTGTCACATGGCAGATGGTCGATAAGGTGAAATTACCATTGGGGCAGAGGCTACCTGTCTGGGCAAGAATGAAATTCAACCCTCCATGTCTTGGAGCTTGTCCCTTAGGAAAGGTGTTAGAAGTGAAAAGCCAAACTTCTTTACAGCTGAAGGGAGATTTCCACTGCTGTCAGAGCAGCCCATCTAAACCTTGGGGGAGCAACATTCCACAGAACTCTCTGACAAGCAGATTGGAAAAGTGGCAATGAAGCAAATCTCAGTTGACCTGATGACAAGTGACCAAAGTAATTCCCAGGAAGGACAAAGTCTGGTGCAACAGTTTTATCACTGTTTGTCAACAGGTCATACAATAACTAAAAGTGTATGAAATCATTGTAACAGCAAGGAAGAAACAGTATATGGCATAGCCAACTCTCACATTTGAAAGTGACATACATGAGACTACAGTCATATCTGTCCAAAATGCTTCTCTTTAAGAGGAGCACACTTCCATTGAAACCCATGTATGTCTAGGCTATATGCAGAAAAAAGCTTGGCTGGTCCACAGATCTGCTAGTTAGGTGCATAGGTGCTAATTAGTTGGTGTGACCTGTGGAGAATCCAATAAGTCTTGCTCAGTTTCCTGATTAAATCCACCTATGATACCCTACACCTTCTCTGCAACCTCCTCAATTTGTTTGGCACGAAGGAGAGTTGCACTCTTTATAATGCTCCCTGTGCTTCTCACCAACACATTCTTCACCCATAGAGGCACACAGTTGTAAAACTGCAACATCTCTTTGAAACTGTCTAGTACCACCTAGTCCTGAAAGAAAATAGACAAATACTACATATTGCAATACCCAGACTCTGGACTGTTTTACTAAAACATTTTTGTTTTGAAAATATTAATACAGTAGGACAAACAATGTTCCTAGTTCAAACAACACCAGCAATGTTAAGGTAGGTGGTCCGTGTCACATTCCATGAATGAAGTACATACATAAATGAAGTAACATTCACATAAATGCCAGAAGCCACAGTTTCCTAGCAAAACTTTGCCCAAAGCATCACACTGCCTTCACCGGCTTACTTTTTTCCCCATAATGCATCCTGGTGCCTTTTTTCCCATAATGCATCATTTCCCTAAAGAAATAAGACACACACATCTTCCGTCTTCCGCATAATGTATAAGAAATCATAATTTATCAGACCAGGCCACAATCTCCATGGTCAAGTTATGATCTTCATGTTGTCATTAAAGTTTTCAGTGGTGGACAGGGTGGTCAGCATGTGTACTGCAGCTGAGTGGTCTACAGATACACAGCCTCATAAGCAGATAGCTGCAATGTACACTAGAAACACCAAGATTTCTCTGACACAGTCATCTTGCAATCACAATTTATCCCTTGTCAAAGTTGCTTAGACTCTTGCAATTGCCCTTTTATCTTGACAGATGCTAATGTAATGAGGTAATCAATGTTATCCGCTTCGCCCGTCAATAGTTTTCACATTATGGCTGATCAGTGTAAATTATAACAATCATATTTTGATATTATTGAATTACCAGTGATCAATAATCTGTGTACTTTGTTCAAAGTAAAGTGATAATATTTGTAATTAGTTTGACCCGCTGTTGCTATTTTGCAACCTTTTCATCAATCAAAAAAATAATGTTTTCATGACTCAATATTTTCAAGCCAATACATCTGAAGACACAATTCAGACCTGAAAAAGCTGGCAAAGGTGGTGAAGATCAGCAGGTAGGACCCAAACATGAGGACTTTACCACCATTACAAAGATTATTTGTTCGGATTGTCAGGGATGACAGAAAAGCTGAAGATAGCAAAGCCAGAGCTCTGACTTGACTTCTCATGCCTCAAAAGAAGTTGAAAATTTTAAGGGATGTCAAAAAAGACTTGATGGTATCCAGTAGACTGCTTTTGAGCTTTAGATTTTTTTAGATTTGCCTGCACTATACACTTATAATCTCTAAAATCAACACCACATAACATTAGCACATTAACATTTTACAAGATCATGGGCAACCTAGGCTAATTTATGTGTGTGGACCAAAGGTAGCCCACAGAAAAGCCAACTCACTTAAAAAGGTCAATGCTGGCGATGATAGAAATGCACCACAACACCTAGTGCACTACAGCCTGTCACGCATGTGGCCCAGCAGGCAAAGAGCCCAGGGCCACTGCCTCGCCTCAAAACTCCCTGATCCCAATCCAATGGAGCTCCCATGGGATGTGCTGGACAAACACAGAGGCTGCACCCTGTAAACCACAGCACCCAAAAGATCCACTGCCAACGCCCTGGTGCCAGAAATCACAGGACAGCCTCAGAGGTCTTGTGGGCCAGATTCACCATGGGGGCACAAGGCAAACCTACACAATATTAGATATGTTTTGTGTTGTTATGGTGTTATCAGTGTACTTCAACAAACATACTTCGGTGAGATTTTTTTTTTAAATCTCACCCAGACTGAAGAAAAAAATTTCATTTCTATAACTTACATGTCTTCAGATCCCAGTCTCTTACAAACTACAAATATGACATGATATGCAAAAGACATGCAGTTCCTTTCTTTTATAAGGAGAAGAATATGATATCCCAAAGGTTAGTATAATAAATTCACATAAAACAAAACAATAATCACAGCACATGTTCCTGATGATAGAAATCATAAAAAGCAAATTTTGCTTCGGGAGATCTGTAATGTCACATAGGATGAGACAAGGTGGATAACACTTTGCTCTGAGTGTGTTACACTGCTCCCTAATCCAGCATGAGGAGCAGCTTAAAAAGATGCTCTAAGACAGAGTCAAATGTCTTGGAAGACACACATGATAGCCTTTGCCCTGGTTTGTAAATGTCAGTGGTTAGAGGAGGTCCCTAGGATGTGGTGGGATTATGGCAAAATTAGGGACAAAAACATTGTGAGATCTTGCAAAACATGACCTTTAATCACATTGGTGTAAATATGGCTCGATCAGTGCGCCTGCGTCACTCGTAAGTTAACGAGTTAACATCTGTGTGTCTGTGTACTGTTTACTGAAGCATTGTGAGCACATGTGTGTGCGTGTAAAGCATTTTTTATTTTGTGTCCAAGTGCAGTGACTGTTCTTTAGTAACTATACTGCAACAACACCCTTTGTGAAGAAAAAGGTTAAAAAGGCTGTAACAGTGCGAGCAATGAATCTGCTTAATGACTACGCAATGTCACATTTTCATAAAATCCTCAAAAGGAGGCAAAAGCAAGTGTCATTAGAGAGGTTTCTTGTTAAAGTTGCACAAGAAGAAAAAGCTCCAATGAGCCGACTGACTCTCTGTCAGTAAGCAGTGATTTTTTTTGCGTGTGTGTGTGTGTGTACAATATGTGCAATAACCACCCCATCCTCTCCTCTGTCTCATCTCATCCACACCAGCTACAATTCTTTTCAAAGGTAATGTGCAGGTTAATTTATTTTATTTTTACTTCAATACTATTTAATACTTTTGTATTAATCTTTATTATAGTAATGTTTTTGCATTGTGGAATTAATCGTATAAGGTTCCATTATATTATATTATAGGAAAATTTGCTTTGATACAAGCACTACGACTACAATCATGTAACAAATTATGCTCGCAATCCAAGGTTTAAGTGTGTGTCTGTGTGTGTGTGTGTGTGTGTAGCATATAATCACTAAAAAACTTATTTATCAGGTTTTTATGTTTCCACCAAACAGGTGGACTGTACAGCTTATGTTATTTCTCCATTTCTCCTTTACCATTATGTGACATACAGTAACATTATCAAGTACACAGAGCTACTAAAAGAAAGTGCCATAACCCTTTATGTAAAAAAAAAAATCTGTTGCCTCAGATATGTGTTATATCAACATCAAAATTAGTGATGTTTACATGTTTGTTTAGGTTAAATACTTAGGTTATTATCAGTTGTCATACATTCATAACTCACTCATTCATTATCTTTATTGCTTTATCCTTTACACAGGGTTATAGGGGGCCTGGATTCTATCCCAGGGGCGCAAGGCGGGGTACTTACAGTAGGGCACAAGGCAGGGTAAACCCTAGATAGGGTGCCAATCCATCACAAGACATACACACACTCACACACTATGGGCAATTTGGGAAAGCCGGATAGCCCAAACTGCATGCCTGTTAAAGGAAACTAGAGTACCCGGAGGAAACCCACCAAGTACAGAAAGAATATGCATCATACAAAGGACCTAGACACTGGAGATGCAAGGCAACAGTGCTAACCACTAAGCCACCATGCTGCCATTTTACATGGCGTACTAGTCGAATGTTTGAACACACCAGTCAAAGCTGTGAACAAAAGTTTAAATTTATTTTCCACATTCCAGAACAATACTGGATTTTTTTTAAAACTATGAAATAGTATGCATTGGGTTTTAACAACAAGTAACAACAACAGTCGGTTGCTATTTTAAGACATAAATGTCAACTTTTCTAAAATATTTCTTGCAAGAACCTTATTGTCAAGTGCATTTGCAAAACCCATAAAACACCATGAAACTGGCCCTTATAAAGACCATCCCAGGAGGGAAAGACCAAAACTTACCTCTGCTGCAGCCTCAAAAATCACAGATTAACAAACAGCACCTCATATTAGAGCTGCTATGAAGGCTTTACAGATCATAAGTAGCAGAAGCATCTCAATATCTACTGTGCAAAAGAAAATATTGCATATTTTTCAGCCATTGTTTTACAATGTACAATGAAACCTCGGATAAAGTACCGTCTCAGGTTACTTTGCTGTAACCCTGTTCCCTGTAAAGGCTGGAACGAGATGCTGCGTGAAAACGCTATGGGAAACATCTTGTCATGTTGCCGGTTGTAAAGCATGTGTGTATCAAACACACCAAATTTTCGCTTTTATAACCTAGGTTGGGTGACGTCATCTGATAAAACGCACCTGTGGGTTATAAATAGGAGTGAACCGGAAACATTCCTCAGATTGATTTGTCTGAACGGACGTCCGGTCATGTAGGCAGTGCGGCATTGGGACGCAGCATCTCGTTCTCGCCTTTTCAGGGAACAGGGTTACAGCAAAGTAACCCGAGACATTCCCTTTCAAAGGCTACACACGATGCTGCGTGAAAACGCTATGGGAACGAGAGTACCAACGTCGTCGCACTGCGAGTGTCTGGACCCCAAGGTTGTGTAGCGTGTGTGCACAAGGCCGAGAAGGTCTCAGAACTATGCCTGGACAGCTAACTCGAGGACCCGTGGGCCTGGAGTAGCATGAACATCCAGACTATAAATGTAACAAATGTGTGCGGAGAAGACCCAGTGTAAGTATGTATTCAATTATGTAAACATTAAAGCACTTTTTGTAAGTCGCTCTGGATGAGAGCGTCTGCCAAATGCCTAAATGTAAATGTAAATGTAAATGTAAGACCAACCCTCTGCGTCACACACTTACTGCAGGGGAATACCTCTGGGAAATAGATAAGGCGATCCCCCTGGTTGAATGAGCCCTGATTCTTAGAGGCAAAGTGAGCCCACGCGCCTCATAAGAGAGGGCAAAAGCATCTCTCACCCAGTGTAGTGGGGGCCGCCCCCTTTTTCGGTTGCGGCCCCAAAACATGTAAAGGCTGTTCTGACTTACGCCACTAGCTAATGCAGTGGACATAAATCTGAAGAGCACGACTGAACACAGTAAGTGAAGTCTCTCCTGCTCCGAAGCTGTAAAGGCGGAGGACAGAATTCTTTAAAAACAATAGGGTGCATGTTGGGTTTATGGAACTTTTCGGAAGATAGTTCATTGAGGATGCAATTACGTACGTCCTGAGAGTACTGGGGCACAAGCCCGAGGACAACTTTTCCTGCAGAAACTCCAGCTTCGGCAGTGGACTGGGTCTACCTGCTTCGCACACACTTGCTGCAGGGGAATACCTCTTGCTAGTGCAATAGATGAGGCGCTCCCCCTGGTTGAATGAGCCCTGATTCCTAGAGGCGAAGTGAGCCCATGCGCCTCATAGGAGAGGGCAATAGCATCTCTCACCCAGTGTAGTGGCGGCCGCTCCCCGGCTGCGGCCCCAAAACATGTAAAGACTGCTTTGATTTATGCCACTGGCTGATGCGGTGGACGTAAATCTGAAGAGCACGTACTTCTACACAGTAAGTGAAGTCCCTCCTGCTCCAAAGCTGTAAAAGGCGGAGAACAGAAGGCTTGAAAAACAATACCTTCTAGGGGAGGGAGCCCTAGCACTTAGAATAGTCTTAATTATGCTGGCTAGAAGACCAGCTTGACTTAATTGGTCCCATTCAGAGACCGAAAGTGAAGGTTCCAAAGCTCGGGCCGAGAATGAAATATCATCCCCTGCCCCTGAGATTGGGCCAACAGTGCACTATCAATAAGAGGCGCAAATGCCGTTGATGGACCCTCGCCAAGACTCCCGGGAGCAGAGCTATCAGGAAAAACGCATAAAGGCGTAACTTGGGCCACGTACGGGCCAAGGTGTCCAGACCCGGGGGGCTGGAAGAGTCAGAGAGTAGCAAAGGAGACATTTGCTGATCTTGCGAGGCAAAGAGGTCTACCTTTGCTACATGAAATCTCTCCCAGATTGACTGACTACTTAGGGGTGGGGTTTCCATTCCTTGTGTGTCAGAAATCGAATGGACAGTACAACTGCTCCCACATTCCCTGTAATGTAAATCTCCCTGAGAGAGAGGAACCTGGTGCACTAGCTATTTAGCGGCGCAAGCACAGTCCGCCCTGGCGATTAATATATGAGACTGCCATTGTGTTGTCCACCTGCACTAAGACATGGTAGCCTTTCAACTGCTGGAGGAAGTGCTTTAGGGCCAGAAATAGAACCATCATTTCGAGGTAATTGATGTGCCGTGCGAGAAGAAGGCCTCTCCAGCTCCCTTGGGCTGGACGGTCATCTAAGACAGCACCCCAGATCATCTAAGACAGCACCCCAGCACCCCAGATCATCTAAGACAGCACCCCAGCCCGTGAGGGAAGCGTCTGTCGTTAGCATCTGCGACGACAAGACGAACTTAGAGTGGAACCCAGAGTCAGAAACTGGGGTCTGAACCACATAGGAAGGGTATTATTGGGGATTGGCCCTAGAGTGAAATCCCCTGACTTACAAATAACTGAAATGCTCTCATGTGCAGAAGGCCCAAAGGTGTCACGGTGGATACAGCTGCCATGAGAGCTAAGATCTCTGAAAGTAATGGTCACTTTCTGGTCTAGTTTAATTTCCTTGAGGGTGTTGAGAATGGATTCGACTTTTGGGTCTCAATCCTAGAGACAAAGATGAGCTAGGACGACATGCTGATGTTGAAGCGCTAGCTACTAAGACTGGGCCAGTCAGTCATCTATGTAATTCAAATACGGATGCCCTGGAGTCGTAAGAGCCAGAACTACATCCATGCATTTTATAAATTTGCGGGTGAGAGAGCTAGACCAAATGGAAGGACCCGATACTGGTATGCTTTGCCCCCGAAAGCAAACCTCAGGAACCTCCTGTGTTGTGGCAATATTTCTATATGAAAATAATCGTCCTTCAATTGATCACAAATCAATCGCTTGGTAGGATTTGGGAGCTATTACTTTGACAGTCAACATTTTGAAGCTGTATTTATTTATTTTAGATAGCGGTACAGCCCGCGAAATAAAAAAAATTGGACGCAGCCCCCCGTTCCTCTTGGGAACCAAGAAATACCGACTGTAGTAGCCTGACTCACTGTCTGGTAGGGGAACATGTTTTACGGCCCTATTCCCCAGCAATTTCTGTCAGAAGTGGAGACCACACCATTGAAACGCGGAGGGTGAGAACTGAATCCTTTAGTTTCTCTCTACAGTGCTTAGTACTCAAGGAAATATACTCAACAGTAGCTTCCACGCTGCCAGTTTCTCAGAAAAGGGCAAAAGTCTGGCGGCTTGGTTGTGGGGGGGGGGGCTTTTGGGGGGGGGGGGGGGCTAGGGGGATGTTAAATGTTCGGGAATCCTGAAACATGGCAGGAAAAAAAACAAAGAACTAACACTTTATTGGAGACTGGTGTTTCCCGAAACACCAGTGGTGGCGGAACAAAAACACAGACCTCCTGGGGGTGTCAGGGAGAACACTTAATTCTTGAAAGGAATTCTGCGTGCCTCTCCCCATTGAGGAGCCACCCCCATGGTCCTGGGCACATGAGACTTAGGGCTTCTTTGTGAAGAAGACAATATGCCAGTCTGACCTATTTTGAGGCGGATTGTGAGGCGCGATGCACCCCAGTCTTTACGAGGGGGTGGCCGGCTTAAAAACGCTCTCCCTGTGTTTCACACCTCGTAAGAGTCAGACCCAGTCAAGACTGGGTGGCCGACAGTCCCGACTCTTGAGCACGGCGGCAAAGGAATTTCCCGAAGGCTTGTTTATATAACTTCACCCTAGGGACCTAGTGGTGACCGAGTTAACGGGACAGGAAGGTGAGATAGGGGCATCCAAGAGGAATGCACGATCCTAATCCTTGATGCGCCGGAGATTCAGCCACAAGTGCCTCCCCGCGAAAACCATCGCAGCCAAAAAACGGACGATAGCACGAGCCGTCTGCTTTGTTGCACGCAGAGACAAGTCTGTGGGCCGCTGTAATTCCAATACGTCTTATTTATTTATTTATTGAAGAGCCCCGCCAGTGCTCAAGTCTCTCAGCCGGTCAGCGTGGTAGGCCTGGAAGACCGCCATGGTGCGCAATGGAGCACCAACCTGACCTGCTGCCTGAAGCTTTTCCCTCCAGGGAAGATGAAAGTCTACACAGCTTGAAAGGAAATATTAGCTTTTCAGAAAGGGTGTGACAACAAGGAAGTTAGAGATAGAAGTTTTAAATCCGTCTCTCACAACTCTGCCGGATATAGTTTTGAACCCCAGAAATGCGCATGGCCCGAAGCTTCTCAAGGAATGCGGGGCGCGTGCGAGCACTTTAATCGAAGCAGTAAAATGTAGAGATCGCCCTCGGATATGGATTATACACACGGAGGAACATCTCGTTTAAAACTCTGCCATATCGATGAGTTAAACACTTCTTATTTTGCTGGTTAAACACAGACAACCAATCACAACTAGGTGAAGACAAGAATCTGAGGAATGGTTCCCGGTATTTATAACCCGCAGGTGCGTCTCGGTGCGTCACCCGACCGAGGTTATAAAAGCCAAAATTTGCCGTGTTTGATACACACATGCTTCACAACCGGCAACATGACAAGATGTTTCCCATAGCGTTTTTACGCAGCATCGAGTGTAGCTTTTGAAAAAGAACGTGCTTTGCGAGTGTTCCAAAAGACGAGCAAAGATTTGTAATAATTTTTGACTTGGAAAACAACCTAGTCTTGGTTTACGAGTACTGAGTATCATGTACTGTATCACACAACCGCTTCTTGTTTTGACGCTGAGCGACATGTGATCACAACTGAGCCAACAGTTTTTTTCTCTCTTGTGGTGCAGAATTTTGGGTAATCGTCTCCCCTGCTGGGTCTTAGTGCATGTCTCTCACTGGTATTATCAACATCCGTGCACGCGTGTACTGTTTACTATAACACTGTGACCTTGTGTGCACGTAAAACATATTTTATTTTGTGTCTGTATGCATGTGTGTACAGCGCGCGAGTAAAGCAAAAGCAAGTCTCATTAGAGAGGGTAAAAATCCATTATTCAGGTAGTGCAGGTTAAATTGTTTTATTTTTACTTTACAGCAGTGATTCTGTCAGTGTGTCGCTTAATCAAGCGTCATTAGAGAGATTTCTTGTTTATTTTTCCAATAAAACAGTGTGTCTGTTGTGTGTGTGCGTGCGTGTGAAAAGAGTGAAGGAAGGGTAACTGTGTAAGAAGAGAAGGGGGAGAGGGGAGCTTACTTTAGATCTACACACACACAGCACCTGCACGCACAAACGGAAACACTTATCTGTTTGGATTTATTTTAATTTTTTTTATAGGTAAAGTGCATGTTATTTTGTTTTATTTTTACTTAATATTTTTTGTTAATTGTTTTATGTATTTATTTTTTTGGGCTGTGGAACGAATAATTTGAGTTTCTCAAATTATTCGATTCGATTTGGTTTACAAGTGTTTTGAAATACGAGCCCATTTTCAGAACAAATCATGCTCGTAATCCAAGGTTCCACTGTATAAATAAATATAAATAAAATAGAATTTTAGGGTGTTTTCAAACTTTTGACTGGTAGGGTACATTCATCAGGTTTCATCCTGGTCAAATATCGACCACAGATGTGGTGGTTAGATGTTAGTAGTACTTTATTCTTGCCATGCTGTAGTCTGTGTGTGTGTGTGTGTGTGTCTGCGTGTGTGTGTGTGTGTGTGCAGGTTGTGATAAGACAGGCTAAACGAGCAACCATTAACGGAGCACAGAGGCACTTAGCCGCAGCCTGGACTCAGTTCAGGTTAACTGTCTGTATCAGGGCTTTCTGCTTGAACCACTCTCACTTACAAAACCAACTCAGGAAAGGGCAGAAGCAGAAAATGGGCTAGCAAGAGTAAGGAAAAAAAGATCAGAAAAGCGAATTAGTGGTTGTTTTAGTAATAGCATAAAGGAATTGTGTTCTACACAATATGATAAGATATTTCTGATCTCAGAGTATATACTATTTAAATTCACATAGTAAAAGAGCATAAGAAAAGGGCAGAGGGCCAAAATTAATACTGTCATCCCTGTATCACCATCCTACATCTCTGGCCCCGCTGTCCAGATGAACTACAGTGGGTGGACAGCTAGAAGACATTGTGATGAGTAACAGAGAGAGAGAGAGAAAATGTGTTTACATTTTTAGGAACATGAAGAATGTTTCCATATACTATATTTTAACATAACGTTTATCATAATGTTTGTTATCATACTTATATAACAGTTATAGCTTCATGAAGCACTGTCCATCATTTTCTGTTTACTCCTAAATTGAAAAAAAAATCCAAATATCACCCAATAGCTAATCTTCCTTCACCATGTTGCAGACAGCAAATCCAAAGCTCAATGTCGAACACATGCTTCTTACATAACCCACGAGGTCAGTCATCATTGGTGTTGAGCTGCTGCAAACGATAGGACAGGTGATTATTTGTAGGAGAGCACTACAAACACTCCATACATCAGAGCTAACAGACAATTCATCCACTGATTCATTTTTTTTTCTGTCATTTTTTCCTACACTTGTTCTGGTGATGGTCATTTCAGTGAGTTCTCTATCCTAAGTCAGAGCTCCTCCTGAGGTATTTCAGGCATTCCTACTATAGGTCATCTGTTATGTAGAAACTCTCAAGTGGGATATATCTGATACAGATTTACATTATGCTACAGTAATTATGAAAATCTCAATCAGGAGTCGAAATAAAACACCACTGATACTGTAGGTGAGTCAGTCACGTATCTCATACAGTATAATAATGTTTAAAATGCAGTCTGTAGTACCCCTGTACTATACTTATCATAGTCTCTTGAGACCTGAAAGCCCTCATATGGCATTTTCTCCAAACTGTATTGTCTCAATATCCTTGTATGATCCTCATGTGATATCATTGGTCTGTTAGGTATAATTCTTTTTGCCAAATTTCTTCCTGTTTGACATAACATTGTTAAAGTTCATAGTTATCGGGTGCTAATAAAGAGAAACAGTAAAGGGAAATTGCAATGTACACAACAGGAGAGTCTAAGTCTCAGGTGGTTCTAAAATGTCAAGCCACATGATCATAGGCTTGCTTCAAATCCACAATGTAGCCTAGATTATCATTCTCTCATGGCCCCTCACAGAGTGGTTTCTCTGGCCATGTCCACATGTAGCCGGGTATTTCTTTTTTTTTTTAAATGAGATTTAAATAGAAATCTGATCAGGTCTCGTCCCAAACCGCCGTTGCTGTCTGTGTGGTCTGTGCTTTTGGAGTTTTGTATGTACATTCAAGCTTCTCTGTACAAAAACGTACTGTGTGAGGAACTGCACTTGTATGTAGATGCATGTAAAAAGTCCAGTAAGCAATGTTAACACAGTAGGTAGTTTACTGTACGTAAGTCCACTATTACGTACATATCCTTAAAAACAAAGCTGACATCAAATCAAGGAGACTAGAGAGACACTGAGAGACAATGACATCATCGGCATGCAAGGTGATGTTAGAACAAGCTAAAATCTCTGTTTCTCCCTCCACACAACACCACTGAAAATGGAGCTTTGCAAAATCTCATTTTCAACAACCAAAATTGCATTTCCATGTGGATGAAAGGCCAAAACCGCAGAGAAACATCTCCATTTTTAAAAATACCCAGGTACTGTATGTGTGGACATGGCCTCTGTCCTACAGCTTGGGTGGGACCTGTTCCTTCTGAATACTAGTTTTGACTATGAGATTCTGCTTTCCAAAACTCTTGCATCGAATTTTCCTTGGGGCCTGAGTAGTGCTCTATCCTTATAAATGGAATGCACTGCCTTTTTATAAAAAATTAAGGTTAGCCATTCTAGTTAGACAGGTCTGGGTATGGTCCCGGATTTCCATGTAACTTTGAAGAGGCCACACATCTCCTGTTAACCACACAACGCCAGCCTCATGCAGTGTCTTCAACATCTTCAGTTAAATCACATTCACCCTGCAGCCTAACTATTATAGTAACCTCAGTCACAGAGATGGACATCAAAACACCAGGGGTTTCTTGTACTGCACTCTAAAGTGAGGGCATGTGTTATGGGTTAAGGACTTTCTTAAAGTATCTCTTTCAGTGTGCAGTAATAGGTCAGAAAGGACTTCTGCTTCTATGAGTGAGGAATTGGTCTATGTCTATTTGAGGCATGATATCCCTGCCCGCACACAGTACACAAACAAGCCAAGAATTGTAATTTGTAAGTATTGGCTCTTATTGGTCTGAATGGCATAACAGGGGTAAAAAGCATACATGGATGTTATGGCTGTTGGTAATGTCTGCCAGTGGAAAGAAAGGCATATTTTTACTGATGTAAACTCTAAATCACTACTTTGCATTTGACATGGAATCACTTTTCATCTGCAATAATTATTTGAGGAAAGCCACGATAAATATCTCTACTGTCTATGCTATTTCTACTGAAGACCAATGAAATGCCAAAGCCATTAATGCAGACCTTCTTGGGGCTTAAATAATCAGAATAAATTAATCAAAAATGTTAGCCAAAACATTATGTAAGTATGTTTTGTACATTATAAAGAAGCACAAACACACAGGTGAGCTTACTGACAGAAAGTAAATAGTAAGGCTTTTTTATAAGCATTCCTCTAATTGACATTACTGTATACTGTATACTAAGTTGGTTAACAAAATTACCAGATTACACATGTATTAATTGCTTTTTTTTTTGTTTTTAATGATAACAAAACACACCTGCATGTTGAGTCTTGCAGAAAACTGCCTACAATAGACTGTGACTGCTATTTTATTAAACTTGCTTAAAAAACACACAACGGTTATGACTGTGTTTTTGGTTCTAAATTAGCAAGTGGTGCAGATGAATCTCCGGTGTAATTAGTCTCTATTGATCAGAGGCAGTTCAGCTGCATGCACGCCTCCTTAGCTTCAACCAGCATGTGATAGTCCTCTACTATCCTACTCTTTGCCTCATCAACTGAACAAAGATCTTTCTTGCAAAAAGAAGAATACCTCCTATGGTTATAACATCAGCAATACAACTGAAATGATTTCAGTGTTTAGTGTCTTCCCCACAGTGCAACTGATTGTTATATTTTTTTTTTCCCAAAGCATCATATTGATAGTAATCACCGCAATTTTCTGTTCATGTCAAGCCTCCATTTAATAGCTAATGATATATTATGAAAGACATCCTCATTTCGATCTATGTGGCATGATTTTTCATGTGAAACTCTGTGTACAAAAAGGAAGAAGACAGATACTCAAAGTAGCAGAAGCGTTTTAGATCACCTAAAGGAACGATGAAGTCGCTTTTAATCGCCACCAACAAACCTGACTAAATGGTTTGATATTCCTTCTGATTGTGCTGATGTTCTGAGTACTTCAGTCTCATTACCACAGATGATATGCATCTTACATTCTTCGCTTTGTCAGATGAATAAATTGTCTGGTACTCTCACTGATTGGCATCGCTGAAGCCAGCATTGGAAATTCAGTGAATATTTCTTTAATTCCGCATATCATCTCACAGTTATACAGCAAGTAGTTTTCTTTCTCTTTTCTCATCCTTTGCTCCCTTACTCAATTGGTAATCATAATAAAATAGCAGTCTGTAATTATAATAGGCCTGCTTGTCAGAGATATGGAGCAGATTTCAAAGCTTAAATTATTCACGAATCGATTTAACAAACGTAATTTAAAGAAAAAAGAGAGCCTGTGATATGTGGTGCAAATTACATACTCTTATTCTTAGTGAAAGGCCACACTGTCCTGTGTCTATGAGAGGAAATAGAAAGTGTCTAAAATCCGGTTCATTTCTTAAGCTTTCTTCAAGGGGAGAAAAGAAAGTTTATTATTAGATATTGTTTTTCAGCCCTTAGCCAAACAATTATAAGCTCCAAGGCCCAAACTGTATGGCCTTAAGTTACATTTTGTATTTAAATCACTTTCTATTCATTCTATACTTTTTATCTTTTGTTCTTTTCCTTTTATTAATTTTTAAATGTTCTTATTGCACAATATTTCATCATTTTTCATATGTCTTTTATTCTTTAGTAATGTATTTATGTGCAGAATTTTTTTATTTATTTATTTTTTGGGTGGGGGGGGGCAGGCACAGGGGCAATTTCACAACTTTATTCATTATCTATTTTATTTTAAAATTGACATTGGCATACATTTGTATTTGGGTACTTTGCCTAAACTAAAATGCCAACATCTGCATCATACACTGCTAAATAATTTAATTAACTTAAAAAAGGTCATCAACAGCTAATTAAATCTGAACTGTGACTTGCATTAAGCTCAGGACTAAAAGAAACATTTCGGTAATCTTTCAAAAATACAAGACCAAGAACCTGAGTTTCAATCCCACTTTAACCAAATGACCAAGGGGTTGAGTCAGCTTCACTTTGGGAATGCGCAATAGATTCCTGCTTAAAGCATACTCTTCAGACCCAAAAGTTTAGACAGCGTGAAATTAAGGTATACAAGATGGGCAAAAGAAAACAACTGGACAAATAAAACCAGAAACTTTTTGAGTGTAGTCTCATTTGGAAGCAAACTTAAAAGAAACAAACACTAAAAGGAAAAATCTCTTAGTCAGCTACTGTAAGAGATAAAAGGCCGTTCTCAGATTTATTTCGCCCAGTGGAATTGTGGATAGAAAAGACTGCAGGTTGTACTAAAAAACAAGATCCTTTTGTGGTAGTGGTTTATTAGACCTCTGTATACTGTATGTTGCCATAAAAAAAACTAAAATTAGCAAGATTTTTTATTTTTATAAAAATTTCTTTATTTTTTCTTTTCCTAGTAAAAAAATAATAAATGCATTAAATTTTTTAGCATTATAAAATATTAAATGCAGGATTCGCTTGTATATGTGCCTGTACTGTATTCCTAGAAAGGGAACATGTGTCATGCCTGGACGTTTGTCAGCACTTCTGATGCAGCCTGTCAGACCTGCCTTACCCAAGCACTCTCATTCCCTAACCCAGGGGATGTCTTCCTGACAGTTGTGCTTCTCTTTCTCCTTCCGCTTTCATCACTGATTTTGGTATAGTTCTACTTCTATAAACTGTGATCTCCTCCAGACTGCCACTGCATTTTTTTTTTATTTTCTGGCATACCAGTCATTCTTTTACTCCCTATCTTCAATTAATGTCAGTAGCACAGCAATTATGTGAAAACAAGTTTTACTGACAAAATAAGTAATGAAAAAAAAATTGATACTTTTTCAGGGGATTATGTGCGGTTAGGATGTTTTCACCTAGTACTCTCATTAAATGTGTAAAAAATGAGAAATGTATCAATTTTAAAAAAGAAAAAAAAAAGAACACTTTGATCAATTAGTCACCCTAAGGAGGAAGTTGTCAAAATGGAAATAAGTCTCTTCTGTCATATTCATTCAGCTCAGGAATATTTTGCTTATCAAGTCTCAACTTAGAAAGTGACACCTAAAGGTCTGAAGCTCTAATTGAATCCGCTGTCACTGCTTTTCTTGGAGGGGGGGGGTTGTTGTGAGGAAATAGTTTAGTGACATTCAACAGATTGTAATTGGTCAAAAGCTACTTTTGTTATTGTAACAAGACACTTTAAATCTGAAATTGGTCTGAAAAAGTCATACTGCTGCTTTGTTTTGTGTGGCTTACACAGACTGGGGTTTAAACTGAATAATACGCTCAGAAAGAAGATTTATTTATACGAAACGATAGTTAGAGTCTAATGCTTCTCAAGAGAAGCCAAATCTCATCACCCAAAAGGGAGATAAAGAGGATAAATAAGAATGAAGTCCATGAAACATCTGTCTGTTTCTCACAAGAGAGCATTACTATTGACTTGCAGTATAATTAAGATTTAAGGATACTATGTGTTCGCCCTGTTAAGTGAGCTTGAATGAGCTCTGAATTCTTATTCTGCACCTGCATTCAGAGTGAGGGGACCTGTTGGAGATAAAATGTGTTGTCTGTATTAAATAAGTGTATTAGTTAAGTTAAGATTTAAGTTCAATTATGCTTTTATTTGTTATGTATACATAACCACACAGTGCCTGTGGAGCAAACAGTTTTGCTCAAGGGCAGACAAAGCCAGACTGGTGGAGCTTGGGCTTGAACTGCCGGATCAGTAACCTGCTGAGGTACCACTGCTCCATTATTACGTTTATGTTTGTTCTGTAGATTGTTTCTCATTGTGCTGATTGTCTGAATGAGATAACTGTATATTTATCAATTGGGGGGTTTCTTGAATTTTTAAACAAAATTCTCCAATATTTAATTTCCCTAACTACAACTACCTATGCTCTCCTTTCATCCTTCATGGTTTACAAGTACTAGTCTCTCCAAACACTCACATTTAAGCACCTGTTCGCTCAGACAGTGAAGGAATGTCACCTCCCCTGTGAGTGATGGACTCCAGGTGAGTGGGCCTTTCAGCCTTGACCCCCAGTTCCTGTGCAGTTCCCAGGTTGCTGTTGTTACTGTGTCACAGCATGCCTGTCAGGTGTCTGTGGCGTTAGACAGGTGTGACCCGAATGTCATGGCCTGACTATGGATGGTTTGAGACCACAGTATGTTACAGGAAGAGGAAGTGCTTATCCCTTTGCTCTAGAAAAGAAAAAAATGAAGTAATGTTGCTCTAAAAATTAAATGATCTACTCTTTCTTGGTAATCACTTATATTCTTGGTCAGGGTTATGGTGGATCTAGGCAGTAGCGATTCAGCGGTTTAGGATTTACTCTAAAGATCATGTGTTCAAATCTTGAAACATGCGCCTGCTGGGTCCTTGTGCATATCTACACCCTGGACAAAGTGCCAATCCATCACAGGGCCCGAACTGCTCAGGTGTATAAATGAGAAGTTGTCCTGTGTAAGATTACCAAATGTTTTAAATATAAAGGATCATGAGATTTAATGGGCCACCAAGGTCATATGGCCCACCCATCATTTTTTGCCATAGAAAGGTGCCATGTCATAGTTGTTTTACATACCATTTTGGCACTTAACAGGCTAAACCTAACAGGAAAAAATGAAGGAGAATAAATTATATTTGATCGATTTACTGTATGTAATAAATCACCCCTGAGTCTGATTTGGGTATCTTCATAAAATCACACACCATTATGAAAGTTTTAGGAAAGGAGTTTCACAGTCCATATAATCCAGCACATCACTGAGTTGCATATTAGCAAAAGTGAAAGCGCTATGACAGTCACATTGTGCTGGATCAAAATGTGCTATGCACATGTGTGCAGGGCAAAATGACCCAATGTCATGGGGCAAAATGAACACTGAGATCCTTTTCTTACTGTTGATAACTACAGAACATTTAAGCTTTCAGCCTCTTGAATTTGAACAACACAGTTTTCCCAGGTGAGGCAGAGAATGGATATGAGAATTTACTTCTAAGAAACTTCGTTTTTTTTTTTTTTTTTTTTTTTTGCTGTTTCGTGTTTTATGAAAATGCATTCTGTTGACTTGGGAGCATTTAAAAAGCTTGTTTGTTGTTAACTCCTACAATAGATTAGGCCCATTAATAACTTTCAGAACCATTGCTCATTTTACTCGATGTTGTAAACACATGGGGCAGAATGGCCTCAAGAGTTTAAAACCAAGCTGTTCAAAAACTGTGTGAATGAATTAAGTGTGTTTTGTTTTTAGAATTGTTAATAAGGTATTTCTTAAATTGACCACATGAGCTTCTCTGTTTCACAACATTAACTTACTTTTAAAAAAAAAATCATACTTTTATGATTTTACTGTGATTTCAATACTGTGAAAACATGATTGATCATCCTTTCTTATAATATTCATCTACCTCATATTATAGGGGTGTAAATAAAGATGATCCACATCTGTCAGTTTTCAGATATACATATTCACCTGTCATTCGGCTTATTAAGTATTAATTAGACCATTATAGCACATAGTCTTGTAATCAACCTGAAACCTTTAAGCAACACAGGGCAGGGCATCTTTTATCCACTTTTTTACCCTTGGGGATAATAATCATAGCTAATCCAGCTTTCAGCAAGGTCGTATGATGTGGGAGGAAACCAGAGAGCCCAAAGAAAACCCACCTAAACACTAAGATAACATGAAGAATTCCACAAACACAGTAAAATAAAACTTGAACCCTGAATCTGTGTACAACCCCCCCAATACCCCCACCATCCTCCCCCCCAGATGAAATAATCATTCAAAATTTTGTAATGTGCTTACTGTTCAGAAATGAAGGTCTTGATAGCAATTGTTAAAGGCGCTGTATTTTATTAGTTTCATGTATGAAAATACATCAGTAGTGATTTTTATTCTCAGGCCATTTTCTCTCAAAACACCCGCCAGTCATGAGTATTCCTAAGAAGACCCACAGTGGTCATCAGTATTCATTAGTTGACAGAAGTATGTTGTTTCTGTCTGTGGCCTGTCTGATGAAGAATATGTGGTGGAAGGGAAGCGAAATATTCAACTGCAATCATAAAAAAAAAAAAAAAAAAAAAAAAAATCAACATTGTCAGCCAACAAAGGTTAGTGTCTGAGGGAAGAAAATGATGGAAAGGTTTCATTTTAAATACCCCAGTAGGAATGTTACATTTCTTGAAGCTCTCTTTGGTGTTGGGTTTTACCAGCTTACTATAGAATATGGGTATGTGAATATAATGCGTGGTAAATGAATATTACATCAAAATAATTCATCTCAAACTGACATCTTTGAATTGAAATAATTTTGGAGAAATGTAGATGTGGTGTTTAAAATGACCCTTTTTTAGTTGATTACACTTGACTAATTAATAGCATTAATTTTCAATATGCGTATTGATGGAGTCTAAATGTTCTATTCAAAATATCCTTTTTGATTGAAATTCATAGGGGCTTTGCGATTATCAGCCTGGTTGCAATTATAGCGTTATACAACTGGAAATGAATATCACTTTGTTGTAAGGGAAAGATTGTGGAGAAGCAACAATGAGCTTTGGTTAACAGTTTGTCGCAAGAAGCAGGTCCCATTCCATTAAAGATAAGATAGTAAAGGGTTTGAAAGCATTTGTCACTCCACTGAGTCTGATAGCCCTTTTAGAGGAATTCAGGCAGATAAGTCTTCCAGTATATGTTAACAGTTTGACGGCAGAATGCGATAAAAGCCCTTTTTTGTGCTTTAACTCATTTTGGCCAATTATTATTCTCTGACACACAAGGTTGTGTATAACAAAATATTTAACTGGAAAACCACTATAGCACCTTATTTTAGAAGCTTTAATCTTCCACATTTTAAGCAAAGAATGACACAGAGCAGCCAGATGATCAGTGAAGCGATGATACTTTGTGTGCAACATAGTAGCTTCCTTGAGTGGTTTTAAAGTGTTTAAAGAGTTGTTAAGAGAATATTGAAGCCAAAAGAAGGAGTTATACACTCTGTTAATGCCATTGCAGTAGTAAATAATTATAGGTATGCACAGATGTTTTTGCATGTGGTTTAAACACAATGTTACAGTATATACTAAATAAACTTTGCAAGGCTCCGTAGGGTGCGATGCAGAGAAATAAAGTTTGACTAAAACTTCCAATACGCACAAGCGATTTGAGACATGAGATCTGCACACGGTGATGTGAAGCTGTTGGTTAAACACTATATACAGTACCTGTACTATGATAGCGAGCTGTTTTCATGTACCAAAGCGAAACCAAAACTGGATGCTGATGCTGATGATTTTGTAAGTTCTTCAAGTTTTTGAATGGCTTATAATGTTTCTCATGATATTCAACAAACTTCATTTATTGAAAACATTTTGTACTGAAACTCAAGCCTTTTGAGCTGATTGATTTAATTTGCTACACCTGCATTCTTATTCATTATAAATTGCATAATTGAATGAGGACAAATTGATTTGTGAATTGAATTGAATGACAGCCTGATTTGTCCATTGTGACAAAACTTAATCAGTGTTATAGCTCTTTAAAAAAATCACTCAAAATCCACATTTATGTAACTCAAATATTTTGAAAAAAATATTTTGTCGTTGGGCTTTTTAACACACTTTTAACAACAAAAAAAAACATGCACAAAATATTTTATATTAGTTTGCAATACGTCTTGCTTCATAAAAAAATATATATTCTTTTCCAAAAAAGAACTCTAGATCTCATTTTGCTGTCAAACAGTTCACATGTACCCACACAGTGATGCCCACATCGGGAGCTTCTGTATGATTCAATTTAAACAAACAAAGAAAAAAAAAAAATGACTTGGATATAGTAAACCAACCAATCAAGCAAACAAAAAGATACATATTCTCATATACACGCTTTAATGGAGTCAGTGAAGATCATCCAAACTATCCAGGAAATTTTAGTCCTTTAAATACATTTTGAATTCAGATTTTTTTTTTCTTTTTAAATTGTAAAATGCAGCATCCTAAATAATATTCGCTTTGCAGTAGAGGTCTGTAGCTTATAAGGAATCCTCTGAGCCAGTTCTCAGCAACTTTGGAATAATTCTTCAATGCAGCAAATTAAACACACTAAAGTAGGGTTAAAAGCATGATCAGCTAAAATCATACTTTTATGATTTTACTGTGATTTAAAACATGATTGATCCTCCACCCTTATAAAATTCATCTACCCAACATTATAGGGGTGTAAACAAAGATAAATTACCCTAAAATCCTTCCACAGCAGTTTTCAGATATATTCACCTGTCATTCGGCTAATAAAGATAAATTGAAATGGAATGAATTTCTGGCTCAAGCAATAAATGAGATGTTTAGATGAGAGGTTTACCTGAACTAACTAATTAGAATAAAGTGATGAGTTTTGTGGGTATAATTATAGTTTTTGAACATGTAATCAGCATGTTGATGGGTTAAATTATATACACAGTAAACTCACCGAAAACATGTAAATAATGTTTTGTTACTTATACTGTACATCTCAGTGGAAAAAGAAAAATAGGGCAGCAAAATGGATAACAAACAAATACTGGAGCTAGCCTCCAATATGGCAAAAATATTTTAAGATATTAAACCAGATTATATTTAAAAATATGTACAAAATTTTAAGGTGAGAAGGCTTTTTATATTTCAACCCAATAACTAAGATTCATGATTTTTTTTTTCACTCATCTATTCTTTCATTCATTCCTAGACCTTAAACTACAATTTTGTTTAAATTCCTACAGTAAATGCACTAAGCTACAACTGGAACCAGGAACTATTTTAAGACTCTAAGGCAGGCCTGAAAGTTGTTTTTAAATTCAGTAGTTCTCTTTATGTCTCTTAATAATACCTTGCTTTATAAAAGCTTCAACTAACTGTTAAATCCCGAATAGTTTAAAATAAAAAGCTAGTGCCCTATGTGTGGCACATGTTCCACACACCAAGCAGTGCCCTGCTACTTAGATAGGGATTTGGGATTCAGCGCAAGCTCTGTCTGCACCAGTGAAGCTCAGCCTTTTAGCGAACTGGATAAGTAAAGCAAACTTACTGTACAGTACATAAAGCTAAATCTAGCTATATGCATGAACAAAAGTCACACAACTAACACAAATTTTTCATTTAAATGGAGTTAAGCTTAATGGAAAACATCTATTACAGTATGGGCCAAAATATACAGTACTAAAACTCGTGCATACACATTTGAGATTGTAGACAGAGCATAGCTCCAGATACACGTGTTCTCAGTAGTGAAAAGGAAGTTGTGTTGTGCATTTGTTGTTGGAAATGGGTCTCTCAATAGAGAGAAAAGTATTCAAGGTTGAGTATTATTTCCGCTCATACAGAAGAGGTTGTGAATGAGGACCATGTTTAAAAAAGATGGCAGAACAATTCCTTCCCATACACGGCCAATTTCACCAATCTTACACCACCTGATCCCTATTCGTGGGAAATGTTAAAGAAGAGTTTGTTTAACTGTTAAGATCCGCCAAGAACTGTGCCTGCATTATGCGAGCAAATTGTCTCCTTTTGCAAGAGTCTGGAGCAACCTTTGTTCTGAAAATCTGGGTTGATAATCTGTGTGAACGATATGAACACTGTCTACAGCGCGTACTGTAAATCAACACGCCATAGTGTGTATGTTAGTTTCTTTCAGAGTAATATTGTTCGTCTATTTATTTCAGTACTGTATATTTTGGCACATACTGCACTTCTAATAGTTAATTTATGTTTTCTTAAGATTTTCTTATAAACAGACACTAATTTTCCAAATCTCATCTGTAACCAAATGGAAGGCTAATTTAATATTTAATGTGTGTTTTTGCATTATGTCGCTAGCAGTGGAGAGGGAAAAAGGGAAGAGATCATCTATTTACCTTGGTGAAGCCCATTTTTAGGTAAAAATGGCTTTTAAAACTCAACAGATTTTCATGATGAGCTCTTTGCCAATTTAGCTGCCTACCTAGCTTAAGTAATCCAATTTGATAGTTTGGCTGCACATTTGGGCTAGGGGTAGTGATACACTAGTCTTAGGTCCTGGCACCAAATAATGGTACGGCCATACATTCTGTAGAACACTGCTTATTATTTTTTGTGTTGATGTTGTTGCAATTACTTGTTTTCTCTTTTCTCTCTTTGGTCTTTTTTTTTATTATTCCATTGGGATATCAGGTGTAAGTATTATCCTAAAATATTCAGGTTAATGTCATATTTCATGTTAATGTGAGTTTTTTTCTGGGTACATCTCAGGCTCTTGTTTAAAGAGTTGTTCAGAAAAATGGAATTCCACTTCAGGTTCTGAAAGCTATTGTAGGACTATTGAGATTTAATAAATGTTTTGCTTTGTTGCGGCTCTGACTGTGGCTTTATTTAGCAGGTTAAAAAATGCATTGTTGATTAATTTTGTATTCACAATGGGACTGGAATATGCATAATTTGCAAAGCTGTTAGTTTAAAAATAAACAACAGAAATTAACTATTAAAAAAACATTCTACAACAACATATTGCATTGTGACATATTAACAGCTATTAGTACTGATAACTCTAATTGCTAAGTAACTTTTCATTTATTGTGATTAAAATTAGATTCTTTTTTAATAAATAACTAAAAATATAATTGTATTTTATGTAGTAATATAAAACAAATACCTGGAAACCTAAAAGCAATTTCACAATACCTTTTTTACAGATATTAGATATTTTACTTTAACCCTCAGTGTATATATATACTGTATATACCCAAACAACTGTCAGCATATTTATATTAAAAAAACAACTGTATTTTATGCAGCAAAATTACATATCTTTTTTAAGGCATTTGATAATTTTATTGATACATTTTAAGACAGCAATTTATAGTTGATTTCAGATACAACAGAGCAAAACATGAAGGACCCAGCACAGCAGTTTAACTGTGCTGGGATTTAAACATACGACTTTCTTGTAACTCAGAGTCATAACCACTGAGCCATGGCAACACCATTAACCTAGATTATGTGTTATTTCACACCATGTAAAACATTACAGTACTCCGCTATAAATACAACAGGCTTTCAAGTCAAACTGGGACTTGTAATAAAATTTCTCATGAATGAAAGTCAAAAATCGATTGACATTTTCAGAAGACTTTAAGCACAGTATAGTAATGAGGCTCTTAGCTGCAGTAAAACATGATGTAAACATTTTAAAGAGGGCCATACAAACGTGATCAAAGATTACAGCTAAGGTACAGGTGAATGTTCCTGTAAACATTCAACAAATTGAACATTTAATCCTTGACAATTGTAAGCATATGTTAATAAAATATACTTGTGTATGCAGCAATGTAAGAATATGATAATATTAATCAACATAATATTAATCTTAGTGAAATAATATAGAAAAAGGTAGCGAGTATGACAGGGCATAAAACATAATGGGTTCACTCAGAGGTGAGACAAGAAAAGCAGACGACTATGAGACAGGACGTAATGCATAAACAGTAAGGGGATGGGTAGTGATACTCAGTGTGCAGTGTGTACCCAAAGTACATGGGAAAAAACCCTGGAGTGACCCAGACATGAACTGTACTTAACTGTACTTATAATCAGCTGTCATGTGTATGATAAATAGACAAGATAAGGCGGCAGGTGCCGGACTTGGCAGAGACACGAGCACACTTAATGAAGGATTGAAACATGTGTTGGATACACGTTGCTACACATGCACCTGCAGTCGTGCACACATGTCAAGTAAGAATTCTTTGGTCTTTTTTGACTAGAGATACAGCGTTTGTTTAACCTTTTTAATTAGGGTAACATTAACCATTGGAAGATAAAAATCTTCCACAAAATCAATAAATAACTCGTTGCCAACTTGCGGAAGAGCCGCATCTGTCAATCATGGCTCTGGCATACTGAGAAAACCTAGAGAGGTCTAGAGAAGACCTAGCTGGTATATAAGCACCAGTGAAACACTGTGATAAGTGTGTTAGTGTAGGAGAAGATTATATAGTGATATTAATGTAGTTTTTATTCTTAGTTAATATAAATATTCTCATTCTTTGTATTCTGTTATTCTCCACAATCAAGATCACTGGTTTGACTTGAATGCCGCTGGTATGTATGTTTACAATTTATTATAAACACTATTTTATTGTAAACACTATTGTCAGTGAAGAACTATAAAAATTATACTCAATTTTCCACAGGTTACATTTTACCAGACCTGTTATCAACACTCATTATCTTATGAAATTGCACCTCAAATGGCTTGAAAATTGTGATCTTATTCCTTTTGAAGATGAAATTCCCTTTGAAGCAGGAAGTCAGAGTGACAGCATGCTGTGCTAGATTAATGTACATTTACGATACACCACACCTCCACCAAATCCAGAGAAATTAAGCTAACTAGCCTGATATGGAAACAGCATGATGCTTAATGTGACATTATTTATTTATTTATTTAGTTGGGCAGCTGGGAGTGTTGCTCTGCCTGTGCCCTTCACCTATGCTTTAACCTAAGACTCCCATTCCATTAAGCTGAATATGCTACACCGATGCAAATTCGTTATGACCTCTGGTTAGCTCGGTAGAAGACATAACAGCTCCTTACAGACTTGTTTGGGTTGAGACTCTGTGTGAATTCTGTCAACTTCATGTCATGGTTTTGCACGTACACGCATGCGGCGCCCTCACCACGCATACTGTACTGTACACCATACACCTTACCTTGCATGGCTCAGGTTTTAAATATTTTAGAAAATGACAATAGCTGCACTATGTTTAATCCTGCACACAATAGTGCATTACTATTTATACCACAAGAACAATCAGACGATAACACACTTGTTTTAGAGGGAATCCAACAAAACACACACAATATTATGTGTAAGGTATGATGGCCCCTGCATAAACTCATATTGCCAAAGTCACAAAATAAGTGCAGAAATGAATAGATAAAAAATATACTGTATATACATTTAACTGTGTAGTCAAACATAATATATAGCAAAAATAATTAAAACTACTCAGGACAAGAGCAAAAAACAAATAATAATAATAATAATAATAATAATAACTACAGCATTACTACCAATACTACTCCTCCTCCTCTGACATGTATTTCCCCCTTTGGATAATACCATGTTACTACCCTCACTACCCACACAGCTGGTGCATTTGCATGTAGCTTTTGCATGTGATTGAGGTCCTCCAATGTCTATAGGTTGGCATCCATCTGTTAATGGGACGATATGAGATTGTTATTATATTGATAACACCTCAGTAATAGTTTGCAGTAGTCTGTAGCATCGTTTTCATTTCTCTTGATGTGGTTAGTGTCAGTACAGTGTCAGTACATATTAATTCTTTATGGCTTGGTAGAACATTGTTAATTACCAGCTCGGTATTGAAATGTTATCATGTTAATAACACGTTGGCCTTGTGTCAAAATACACAGAAAAGTCATTTTCATGTCCTTACAAGTTTATTTTAATTGTTACTGGCGCGATGTGGGATCGCAACGCTTGAAAAACTGACTACAACGACTTTGGAGCTCATTTAAAATTGGGAGATTTCAGAACAGGTTAGTAGCAAATTCGGCTCAGTTGAATAGAACTATGTATAAGTTATATGAGAACAGTATATAAGGTATATGTGTACTGTTTGAGCTGGTCTTTTGTCTGCAATGTTACTGTTAGAAGGTTATAGTGTTGTCAAAAAAAGGTATCTGTTTAATCTTCATAGTTTATAAAGTGATATTACTTACTCTCTAATGGAGAAGCACAGATGTTGTTTAACGCTAGAATGTTGTAATCAGCCTGAGGTAGCAGAATATTCTGGCATTGAACAGCCCCAAGTGTATAACAGGTATAACAGACTTTAATATGTGTTAAATAAGGATTGACACATTATGGGCCATGCTGTTATAGCAAATCATATGAAGTGGTGTAATACAGCCTAATGCAAGGAGCACATTACTCCTCCTGCACCACAGTGATTTGCCAGCAAATTGGAATTTGTTAT
The DNA here is from genome assembly GCF_024256425.1 of Clarias gariepinus. Lineage (NCBI taxonomy): Eukaryota > Metazoa > Chordata > Actinopteri > Siluriformes > Clariidae > Clarias > Clarias gariepinus. Next base: position 20,633,005 of record NC_071109.1, on the reverse strand, counting down.
TTATTAATAAGCAACATGCTTTTAACAGTTTAAGGAATTTATACCCCTTTCAAAAATATTATTATAAATAACTGTAGTTTCTTTTTAGCACATTTAATGTGTTCATAATTAGCCTTAGAATTATGTGGTACATCCTGTGTTTGAGCTATCACTATAGAAAATATAAGATATTAAAAGCTGTACATTCTCAGATCTCAGGTGTATTATTCCAAGTGTGGAATTACAACATAAAACAATTATAGCATATGACATAAAATAAAATAATAATAATAAAAAATAAAGGAGAAATAAAAACCTGGTGTTTACACCCTTTTATAATTGGAGATGTGACTGTTTTCAAAACCAATTGCCTGCAAACTTTTGCTCAAAAGCACTTATAACAAAGCTATTATTAATGAAATTTTGCTGATTAACCACAAATTAAGACTTTTTAAATTAGTTTTTTTTAATGATTTTCTAGATATATTCACGGTCCATAAGAGACTTACAAAACGTGCATGGTATCTCACTTGTTGAAAAGCAACAATCAGCAGAAGGGTTTAAAATAATAATAAAAAAAGAGTACCATCTACTCAACGAAAGAAAATAAGGGGACCAAGGTGACATTGCTAAGAACAGGACGTCCCACACCAATTTACAAAAGCACAAGACTGAATTTACCAAAGATGGTGCAAAGAGACCTTCAGCAACATTAATAATGGAGCTGCAGGAATATCTGACAAGTACTTATTACTCTCTGCATGTAACAACAATCTCTCATAGTCTTCCCATGTTTGGGCTATGGGGTAGGGGCTGAACAGAAAGCTTTTCACATACACACACACACACACACACACACACACACACACACAATATCCAAACCCAACTAAATCACTACAAACCATGTAGCAAAATGTGAGCCCAATTAAAAAAAAAAAAAAAAACGGATGTTTTGAACAAAAAGCACATCAGCATAGTGCATCATAACCATAGTGAAGCATGGGGGTGGTAGCATCATGTTTTTTTTCAGTCAGTACTTGAAGTACCATGAAGAGCTACAAATACCAAAGTATGTTGGTGCAAAGACTAAAGAAAAAAAAGAGAGATTTTAACGTTTTAGCACAACAGGGACTAAAAGCATCTATTCTACTCAACAAAGTAAAACAAAAAGAATATGAATGTTTATGAATGTTTATGTTCTTTTTCCAAGAAAGAGCCAAGATATGCCAAGATGTAATAAAATCAAAAAGCACTTTCGGTGTTTGGACACTTGTACAACTAGGTTATTGGTGTATTAGGTATTCATAATTTCATACATGATTCCACATTAATGGTAAGTAAAATTTAGGTATGATTTATCTTCATTGTATTTTCTACATCACAGAAAGTTGCAATTTTACTAGGGGTGTGTAAACATTTTATATCCACTATAAATGTTGAATTTGTATTACGCTGTTGCAAAAATGGTAAAAGTTTAACCGACACCTTCTGATTTAAGCATTCTGTGGTACTGTATAATGGCACACAATAGGCCTGCATTTGCCAGGTGTAGGGTAACATTAGGTGACCTCACTTTTACAACCTGGCTTTTTAACTGCCTTCAGAGACCTCAGACACCATGCTTTTGCTGAGCCTTTACTCTTTTCTGCGAGTCTGTCACTTTATCTCCTCACCTGAGCATGTCTGATGAGAGCAGGTCAAAACATTTCTTATGGGCTGCCCGAGAGCAGAAGAACAGTGTGTGTACATACTGACAGTGTGTGCACAGTGATTATGCTTATGTGCTGTAAAATTGCCATTGCCCCTGCTGTGTAATGTGCATAATGTCGAATTGTTGCGGTGGCACGATTAACATCTGGGAGTCAGAGTCTCTTGCTTGCATTTTTTTTGACTGCATTTTATACATTAAGCGGCAATCCATAAGTGGAACTAGTGGATTATTGAAAAATTAAAATAAAAACTATGTTGGGGTGTTTAGTTTGGATTTTTGGATTACAATTAAAGGACACACAGCAGGTAAAGGTGAGGTTTGGACACACATTACAATAGATGCAATTGCTTTATTTTAACTTCAGATTCCTTTGAAGATTCTTTAGGCTTGATGCAGCGTTTGCCATTTTTTTCCAACCAGATTATGACCTATTGAGCTTTTTCTACATTACTTTTAAATATCACTTGTAAGCAGCTTCTGATGAGCTATTTTTTTTTTTTTTTTTTTTTTTGAAGCAATTTAATAACTGACTATTTAAATTTCAAGCATAAACATTTAAACAGGAAAAAATATCTAAACGTTTAAAGAGCAAATGCATATCTGGTACTGTACCTGTTGCTACAGGAGTACCAGCCAATCACAGATTAGGCAGTGGCATTTGATTGGTTGAACCAGTGACAGCCATCACCATCACCATCACCTCATACTCCCATGTGGGCTTGTGTATGATGTCATCTCTATGGCTTTATAATGAGATACATCTTCCCTTTTCCCGTTACCTTGCCAGCATGACCCCATGCATTGTTTAAAGGCATGACCAGTCTATTTATAGGCAACACGGTGCTTCAGTTCTTCCTGTGTCTTTCATCACTGCCGAAATTTGGTAATGAGGGTGTCTGGCTGAGAAGCTGAAGGAGCTGTGGTACTAACAGCATCCTGGAACAATAGCTCCTTTTCTGATCCTCTTATTCATGTAGAGACCGTGTCAGCAACTGAATTGTAACATAATATTGTATATTATTCTACAGTTTCTCTGTCTTTCCTTTTGCCATTTTGGGCAGCAGGATTGATGAGCTGAATACATTTGTTTTTATGCTCAGGTTGAACACAAAAGTTGTTTTTCAGATAAATGCTTTAAGATTATTTTACGAGAAAAAGATTGTATGCGTGTGTGTGTGTGTGTGTGTGTGTGTGTGTGTGTGTGTGTGTGCGTGTGTGTGTGTGTGTTTGTGTGTGAACGTGCACAATGATTTACTGCAGGCTATGCACTGTCGTTCCCGCTTTATGTGTGTTATCTGTCATGCTGGGATTTGAAACCTGTTTTCTTCACCGTGTCCTTGAACTGCCCACACACAGGCAGAGATTAGCCATTCAAGGTCAGAGACACCCAAGTTTTTCCTCATCCTGTCTGACACCTAACACACAAGGGAGGGGGTATTTCTGTCATGTAGGTGTCTAGAGTGATAACAGCCACCTTGGATCATGTTAAAAGGGGGGTTGTGACTGCACGTATAGACCAATCTCTAAAATTATGCCTGCAAATCCATGGAATAGATATTAACACTAATATCAATATACGCAAACACAATCAAATCACCAGAGCCACCGTGGTTGGTTGAAAGATTAAAATGAATGCACCTTATTGTCTACAAGCACACCTATTTTCTGAATTCTTCCCTTGCTTGGGCTTGGGTGTACTGCATGTGTGTGTGTGTATGTGTGTGTGTGTGTGTGTGTGTGTGTGGGTGTGTGTGGGTGTGTGGGTGTGTTTTCTCCCCTGTGGGTGATCAAGCATCTGGACCAAAAAATGAACCCCTTTATACTATGGAACAACTGTACTCCTCATTCTGACCTCAAGCAGTATCACCTTGAAACATATGTGCACGCACACACACACACACACAAACACACGCACACACACACACACACACACACACTTGTCTTAATATCCTCATGAGGCCATTTCACTGGTATAATAATTACTAAAGTTAATTATTGCTATATCTACCCATCTAACCTCAACCTTATCATCAGAAACCAAAAGAGAGTTATTAGGGTACTGTTTTCCAAATAGCCAAATGTCCCCACAAAGCAAAAACTGTCCTACTATTCATGGTGGCATTTGGTCACCACAAGGATGTAAAAACATCCTAGGATAAAAAATCTTTTCAATTATAAATTCTTACAACTGTTTACATGAATGCTTATTTGATCAGATGTGCATCTATATATTCAACACAGTTTATGACAATAAAATGCCTATACACATTTTAATTACCTTAAATATAACAAAAAAAGGGGGGAAAAACTGTATTTTTCTCCAACTTCCTCAGTCAGATACACCCATTAGATAAAAGTCTGAATTAAAGGTATGATGTGGGTGAAAGTTGCTTTCATGGTTTACCATCAAGGATGGAAGCAAAACTATCTTTCATGGAAACTCATTAAGTCATTTAGTGTGGTTATGTGATGCATTTTTATTCAGATTGGGTTATAGTGGAATATCGGGGTGCATGTAAAAGCACCTATTGAGTCATTGAGCTTCTTGAGGACCAGGGCCTTCTTTGGAATGTCTGTCTGTATTGTAAAGAATTATGGTAGTCTAGGAGTCAGGGAAGTCTAGTCTATCATACAGATTCATGTTTGCTGTCAGACACTTTTTTTGTGTCCTGCCCAAGGCAAATATATTCAAACTTTGATGTAAGGCCGGAGGCAAAACAAATTTAAACTCTATAGTCACAAGCATAAATTGTCAAAGATTTGGACCACCTGTGTATCTTACCTGGAGAGGTCTTTCCTTTTCCTCTATGCATGATTCTATCTTATCAACTCAGATGAGAAGCCTCTTGACAGTACAGCTAGTCTGAAACTGAAATTTTCTGAAATAATACTACACCTTTTATAGAAACTGCACTGAGAGGCAGGATATGAGGCACATAAATTTAGAAGAGACTTCATTTGGGTCTCTGTCATTTTTAGACATTGAGATGATTTTTGTGTTTTTGCCATTTTTGTGTTGAGCGGAGGCTTAAAACAAATCAATAGAATATGGCCAACTACATGACTAAAACAACAGTAGAGCAAAGTATATAAACACAAAGACTGGTCAGGAATTATGAACTTTTCAGTGCAATGTGGCAAAGGTTTTTAATCTCAGTTTATATATGCTTTTATTTTATTATTTTTACCTTGTCTTTTGCTTATTTGCTGCAATCTCAAACTTCTCCCATTGATATGACAAACTTTACACATATTTACAATGCGACGTGGCGACATAGCTCACAGCAGGTTATGGTCGCTGGACTGCTGGATGTCCAGGTGGTGCTCCGAATATAATGTGGGCTTCATAGACAATTAAAGTAGCTTTGAGGGCAATACTGGCCTGTTATGGCGAGACGGTGTCTATCCCACTCGGGAAGGTGCTGCTTTGATTTCCTGTTCATAGTCTCAGAAGAGGCCCAGTTAACAGACTGGACAGACAGACAGACAGACAGGCTAAACCAACCGTCTGCTAGCTGCATAGAGTCGTCACTCAGGGTTCACTATATTGAGACTGTGTCTGTGCCGAAGCTAAACAAAAATTTAGAAAGAACCAGAGAGTCTGTTTTAGTAATTTAATTAATATAGAGACCAAAAATTCTAAACAAACTGAATGCGCAGCCGGCACCCCTGATCTGAAGCTAAATATTAGATCTCTCGCATCTAAAGCAGCTTTAGAAACTATCACAGACCAAGAGTTTGATATATTATGCTTAACAAAAACCTGGATTAAAGAGAACGAGTATGTAGCTCTAAATGAAGCTAGACCTCCTGGATAGAGCTACATACACCAGCCTCGGCTAACTGTAGAGGAGGAGGTGTCGCAGTTATTTACAATGATAATCTGTCTATCGTACAAAAACACATACATAACTAAAATGCATTTGAAGTTCTCTATAGTAACATAACAAGTGTAGCTACAAATATTAAGTCAGCTCAGTCGATCCCACTAATTATCATTTACAGACCTTCAGGGCCGTACTCTGAATTTGCAGATTTCCTCTCAAACCTCGTCATTTCTGTAGACAAAGTGTTAATTGCTGGAGACTGTAATATTCATTTTAAAAATCCAAAAGACCCTCTGAGAACAGCATTTATGTCCATACTGGACTCAGTAGGAGTAAATCAGTGTGTAGAACTCTCATAGAAAATAACAAAAATAATCCTAGATTTTTATTTAATACCGTAGCTAAATTAACTAGAAACAAGACAACTGCAGAAATAAAAAAAGTAAGAAAAGAACTTTTTCAATAACAAAATCATAAATATTAGGCAAAAAATTTAGGCTTTGAAACCAGATAATTTAAGTGATACAGATGATAAACTAACCACACCACATCAGAACCAAGAATACTTTACTCCCCTTGAAGAGAATAAACTAATTTCACTCATCTTTTCTTTAAAATCGTCAACCTGTGTATTAGATCCTATACCGACACATTTTCTCAAGCAGATAGTACCAGCAATTACAGAGCCTCTGTTGAAAATAATTAACTGTTCACTCAGCAGTGGGTATGTTCCCAAAATCTTTAAATTAGCAGTTATTAAACCGCTAATCAAAAAAACCTGACTTGACGCTTGTCAGCTGTTCAATTACAGGCCAATATCAAACATCCCCTTTATCTTTAAGATTCTGGAAAAGATAGTATCACAACAGCTATGTTTACATCTACATAGAAATAGCATAAACAAACTATCAGTAAAGATTTGGGTCTCATTATAGCACAGAGACAGCACTTGTTAAAGTATTAAATCACCTCCTATTGGCCTCTGATCAAGGCTGCATCACTATACTTGTGTTACTCGATCTCAGTGCAGCTTTTGAAACTATTGATCATAGTATTCTTCTATGCAGATTAGAAAATGTAGTAGGAATTAAGGGAACAGGCCTCTTGTGGCTCAGATCCTATTTGACTGATCAATATCAGTTTGTAGATTTAAATGGTGACCCTTCTGCATGTTTTTAAGTGGAGTTTGGTGTTCCACAAGGTTCGGATTTAGGCCCACTGCTTTTTTCCCTTTACATGCTTCCTCTGGGGAACATAATTCCTAAGCATGGTATTAGTTTTCATTGTTATGCTGATGACACACAATTACAGTATACATCTTTAAAAAAACAGATGAAAAAAAAACAGGTTACTAAAGTTGAGCAATGTGTGCAGGACATAGGAGATTGATGTTAATTAACTTCCTTCTGCTTAATCCTAATTCTAATAAGACAAAAGTTCTAGTTATAGGACCACAAGCAGCTAGAAGTAAGCTTTCTGATCTACCTGTAACTTTTAACTTTAATTAACATCAAGTGCAACAATGAAAGACCTCAGTGTGATTTTACATTCCAGCCTTTCATTTGAAGCACATGTAGATTATATTACCAAGATAGCAATCTTTCACCTCAGAAATATTCCCAAGATAAGAAATATATTGTCACTAAATGATGCAGAAAATCTAGTTCATGCTTTTATCATCTCTAGGTTGGACTATTGTAACGCCTTACTATCTGGCTGTTTAACTACAGTAGGTGCATAAGCAAGCTTCAGTTAGTCCGAAATGCAGCACTGAGAGTCCTCACTAGAACCAGAAGATACGAGCAAATTATTCCTATCTTATCCACACTGCATTGGCTCCCTGTGAAATTTCGCATCGATTTTAAAATACTACTATTGACGTATAAAGCATTAAATGGTCTTGCGCCGCACTATCTGAGTAAACTGCTATTGTCTCATATTCCACCACGCCTTCGATCAAAGGATGCAGGCTGCTTGTCTGTACCATGTATTATGAAAACTACAGCAGAGGGCAGAGCTTTTTCTTACAAAGCCTCAAAGTTATGGAATAGTCTTCCTATTAATGTTCGGGACAGTGTTTAAGCCTAGGTTAAAACCTATTTATTTAGCCAAGCATTTTTATAAATAGATTTGCCTTAGGTAAGGGAGCAGATCTGGGGGACTCATGGACGTAGAATATTATGGTGAACTGGTATGTTTAGATGCTGTCTTTCCCACTCTCATTGATCACTTAGGTTTGTTGACGGTGAGGTGATTGGTTGCTTTACTGTACATCTCAGGGAACCCTCATTTCTGTGTTTCCTTCTGGCTCTCCCTTTTAGTTATGTTGTCATAGTTAGTCCTGCTGGAGTCCCTGCTTGCACTCTGCACTAAATATCCATTCACATTATACATTGTTTGACTGTGACCATACACAACAGTCTCTCTGCCATCTCTCCTTTTCTTCTGCTCTCTCCTCTTCTCTTCTATCTCTCCCTCTCTCCTTTTGCCTCTATCTCTCCCTCTGCCCTCCTGAGGTTCTCTGGTAGTTCAGGACTGGAGTTTCCTACAGTCTACCTGAGCCTCTAGGACGAACTGGACTCCATTTTAACTTTCCACATCTACTGTTATACTGAATTTCCAGTCCCACGCAGTATGATGCAGATCAATCCCTGCTATCTGTTTTCACCCAAATGAGGATGAGTTCTCTGTTGAGTCTGGTTTCTCTCAAGGTTTATTCTCATTATCATCTCAGGGAGTTTTTCCTTGCCACTGGCGCCATCATCCTTGACTTGCTCATCAGGGACAGTCTTATCATTTTCATGCTAATCATAATCAGATTCATACACATTCACATTTCATACAAACTTAAATAATTATTTTAATTCTGTAAAGCCACTTTGTGACAACGTCGATTGTTAAAAGCGCTATACAAATTTAATTTTATTTAATTTAATATTTGCTTCTGCTTTCCACTGACCAATATCGTTACACAAATAAAAAGATTTATGACCAAAGCTGTTTTCCATCATTTATTAAGGGAACACATGGTCTGGAACATATGAATAATACTGTTAATGCAGCATGTGGCGCAACTATCTTTGATCTCTGGCCAAATAGACTGCAGGTTGCAGGTGCAGTGTTGTGCCCTCTGAGAGCTTGCTGTCTTTATCTTCTGTGTCTAAGATTTAATGAAGGTTCCTAGTTTGGATACCTTTCCAGCAATTCATAGGCTGGTTCACCTGAAGACAGACAGAATTTCTTTCATCAGTTTTGTAGCTATGCACACGGATAATAAAGTTAGATGAGTAACAGCAACATTACACCATTTATGAGCAGCTAATGGTAAGCACATAACGGTTACATTTGTTACCTAGTCAGGAAATGATCCTGTAGGTGATGTTTTGTCCATCTTACAGGTGCTCCTAATGCACTTCCCATTATCTAGGCCACTGGTTTTAAACTCTGGTCACTGACTTGCACAATTCAGAGTTCTTCCTGCTCTATTACACTATTTTTATTCAGAAAAATGCTGCTAAATAGCTGATTAGGTAAACCAGGTATATAGGAGTAGAAAAAACATTAAGGGTATTTTCACATCAAGGACAGTTGTACCATGCCCAGAAACTTTTGCATTCCTCTGATGGCCAGAGTTCGTTCACATTGTTTTTGCTTTCCACTCTTGGGTGCACTTGCATATTTGCACTCTCCAATAAATAGTATGCACCTACTTGGTTTGTGAGCTGCCATTATACTCAAGAGAAGAAGAGAAAAAGGAAATTAATTTTCGCATTATGCCTAGTAGTATTGATATTTCTGGCGAGCGACATTCTCACCTTCCTCCTTTATCAGCTATGGCTATGTATGTCAAAGATTGGCATGTGCTGTACATGCACAGAGATTTCAGATTTCGGTCTGACGGCTCTGATGACGTTGCATCTAAACAGTGATCAACTTCTGTGCTTAGGTACTATTGGCTTCCATATCTGTTTTGTACTGCTGTTTTGTGCCCTCTTTAAGCTGGCACAATTCCCAAGCCTGGAATGATGATACAGTATTCTCACTGATCAAAATCAACCATACAGTACTCTAGGATTCTCGGCCATCCCCAGATCCAGATAAACATGCAAAGCTGGTAGTTCCAAAGATAGGAACCAATAACGTACAGTAGGTTACCTAAGTACCAGTGTTTTGCTTCTTGCCAGCCATGACAACAGTTGATAACACAGCAAGGGTCTACCAATCCACCATATTTATAAATTAGAAAATATCATCAACACAAAAAATAATGAAGAACATTAATTTACAAACAAACAATGGTGCAAAAGTGTATACATAGGCAAACTAAGAAAGAAGAAACACAGAACAGGGGAAAATATTCAGTTGGACAGATTTAGAGACACGACTTAAATAAAAACAAAGTGGCAATTTATTAAAAAATATCAACTGTGGAACAAAAAAACTACAAGACAGTTGGGTTTTAATACTGGTTAGTTTTATTTTTAATTCAACATATTTATATTGTAGCAACGTCTTTAAGCAGTGCAACTAAAATTAAACCAACTCAAAAAAAAAAAAGAAATTCTGGTAGATCATTCATCAACTGAAGCAGTCACTTCAGAATTTTCGGAAGACAGAACATTGTCTTGCCTCAACACTAAGCCTCTATCTCCATATTATATGTATATGCATGGCTTTGAATGTCTGAAGATGAACATCATAACCACAAGTTTTGCTTAGAAAATTTGATTTTTCCTTGCAGTAAAAAGTAATTTAATTCAGTCAGCTTACTGGCCAAAGGTGCAATTCAATATGCAAATCAACCTCTTTGCAGATGCTGTTTTAAACACCATTTTAGTAGACTGACAGTAAGTACGAAACAAATTGCATATTGAATATTTTTATATGCACATGCAAATTAAGGGTCTTAATAGTGCTTTCATTCGACAGAGTTTTAAAAGTCTTTGCTAAAAAATGGCTTTTTACTGAAAATTGCTTTGCTGGGACATTTTTTATTTATTTCTTCTGTTAAGAAAAAAAAAAACTCAAGCATTCATCATAAAATCAGGTGGCTATTTTGTGGAACTGCAATCATGGTTGCTGTAATAATTATATTGGTGAAGCTAATTGCGATCTTTTCTTTTTTTTATGATAAAGCACCCACTACTGTGATTATGCCATTTTTCCAGGGGGGAGGGGATATGGGTTAGCTGGAAGGTGGTAAAATTTGGGTATATCAATTCAAAAGTGGTTTTGGTTTGGCTTGAATATACTATCTCTCTCTCTTTCTCTCTCTCTCTCTCTCTCTCTCTCTATATATATATATATATATATATATATATATATATATATATTTTACGATCAATTTCTTTTTATATATTTTTTTCATGTTTTTATATTATTTATTTATTTTTATTAATGGTATAATGCAATCACAATTCAGTTTGCTATGTATTGGGCTATGTAGCCACAGACCAGTCAGTGTCCATGCAGACCTCTTTTCAGTAATAAAGAACCTGCAATGGGCAGATGAGCATAACAAGTGGACCATGGAAAAATTAAAGAGTTTGGCATGGTCTGGTGAACAGCCAGGTGTGCATGGATCACTTATCTGAGAAAGAGATGGCAACAGGATGTCTGGCTAAGGCGGTGTGATTCTGTGGGCAATGTTCTGCTGGGAACCTTGGATCCTGGCAATTATGTAGATTTTATTTTGACACAGAACCCCTAACTAAACTATGTTGCAGACCAAATACATCCTTTTATGGCAGCAGTATTTCCAAATGACCGTGACCTCTATTATCAGCATAATGAGTCGTGCCACACAAAAAAAATGTCTAGAATTGCTAATGGGACATGACAAGGAATTGAAGGTGTTACCATTGCCTTTAAATACCCAGGAGCCTAATCTGATCAAGCATCTGTGGAATGTGCTGGATACACTTAAGTCTGATCCATGGAGGACCCATGTGGCAACTTACTAGCCTTATAGTGTCTGCTGCTAATGTCTTTGGTGCCATATATTACAGCATACCTCGAGAGGCCCTGTGGAGTCTATAGCTTGATAGGTAAGAGCTGCTCTGGAAACATGGGGGGTAAAACAGGTTTGACGTATGGGTTGCATCACAAACACAGATATGAGACGAGGTCTTAGGAAAAATGGGAATTTTATTTAGAAAAATGGGAAAGGAGTTAAAAGGGTTTAAGAAGAGAAAACAGAAAGGAAGAGAAGTAAAGTATTTGAAGGTGTGGACGTGCAGGCATGCAGGCACAGCCTGGTGAGCGATGGCGGCAGGCAGACTGGCAGAGTGGTTCCGCATGTGCAGCATCTCCCGCATTTCCATGAGCGCTCTTTTCCCCACTGACCTGGCTAACAGGCCTCTCCCAGCTCCCCATTGGGCGCGGCTCCAGACGGGAGTCCCTTGGGCTACTTTTTTCAGGATTCCGTAGATTGGCTCTACGCAGGAGTGCGAGTGCTATGGGAGTGCGAGTCCTGCGGGAGCTTGTGCAGTGTTCACGCGGCTGTCCATCACGATCAAATGACTGCTTTAATTTTCCTTTCTTTGAAGTCTCTGGGGCACATTACATCACCCAACTTGCATGCCACTCTTCCTTGTTTTTAGTGCCCACCACACGCCTCTGTCCCGTAGACCTCCAGCGCCGGACCAGACCCCGAGCTACACTCCCCGCCTCGTTTTTATAACATGGGGAGAAGCTCATGGTAAATTAGCGCTGATTACTTTGCAGTTGTGCCTGTTCCCAGCAGCCCCGCCTTTCGCACAACGGCATAAGGGGAGGCTTCCTACTTAGTCAGCCTACAGAGTGAGCGTATAGTGATAACAAATTAAGGTGCACACCCATAACTCAAGCATGCCATGACAGAGGGAGTCGCTCAATATTACCCAGGTTGTTGTAATGTTATGTATGACAGTCTAATATAAAACGATGATTAATAGAAACCAATTAGATAAGCGTTTTGTGTTTTTATGGGTTTGTTTTTGTCTGTAAATTGAAGTGATTGTATAGACATTTTGAATGTGAATGTGTTATGCATTTATGTGTGTGTGAGAAAGAGAGAAAAAGAGCAAGAGAGAGAGAGCGAGTATGTGTGCGAGTGTGCGAGCCTGAGAGACAGTGAGACAGTGTTATTTTATATCTATATGTTTATAATGTTTATATAGGTTTATACATTTAAATTGATGTTATTAATAATATAATTAATGTTTTGTAATTGCTTTGGCAACAAAGTAATATTTTTGTTAACATTCATGCCAATAAAGCTCCTCTGAACTGAACTGAACTCTGAGAGAGAGCTGGACAGGATGATCGAACAGAAGCAAAATAAGGGGAAACAGTGAGAGATGAAGGGGGCAGCATTTCTGTCATTCACACACACGTTTATTAAACCGTCCTTTTGAGTACTTCTACATTTTAAAATAAAATTTTCTTATTGTAATGGTAAGTTCAATCCTATTAGATATCCCTATGCATATTGTTGGGTCAAGCAGATTACGCCAATATATAATCTCTCTCTCTCTCTCTAACAAACACACACACACACACACACACACACACACACACACACACACACACGTACTTCGTTTTACTTTACATTTTCCCTGTCACATTTTTATTGTAAACACTTTTTTAATGCACACACCCGAATGTCTTCTTCTCCAATTTGCCTCTCTGCTTCTCTGCTATGATTATATATCCTTCACTTCATTTTTTCAGAATGTGTACAAGACACAGATGGGGTGTAACAGAGCGTTTACACACTCTGTGTGAGTGCCCCACTGTGTTCTGGTATGAGGAGATGGTGCTCAAACAGCCCACAGGCATCTTCACCCAACTCATTATCTCTCTCAGACTGTCTAGGGAAGGCTGAGGTGTCTGTGTGCCTGGCTCATTCTCCCTGCCAGCATCAGAGCATCCTGAGGAGCCAGGCCTGTCATTACAGCACGAGCAGTCCTTGTGTGTGACATGCCTGTATGAATGTGTGTGAAGTGAAATAATAGGGTTGGAGGCTGGGAAGCCAGTATGCAGGGCAATAGGGCAGCAGACACAGGGTGTGATAGCCCTAGGACGGGCTGCCTTAGAGCCAGGCTTTTTATCGACTTGCTACAGCTAATACTGGCCTTACTATTTCCATTCTCAGAAGCGCATCCCATCAGGCTCCTGATATAGCAAAGGCATGAGCAACACACTCCCCAAGCTCAAAATCCCCCTCTGTTTATAGTCAGTAAAGTTTTGTTTCGGTATGTGCAGGCTGGCAGATTAATTCTCACTGGCAACAATGTCAGAGGCTCCTCTTAGAGTTTTGGGCTCAGAAAAATCACTCCCTGAGCACCCCGGTTTCATCACACTATTTCTTTCCTTTTTGGGGATCCGCCGACAAAATGCATTTGTCATTTTAAAATCTGGAAACATTTAAGCCCCCAGATTGATTGAGGCACAGCATTCCAGAGACAATCTATTCAGAAATGTGATCCTTACAAGTTACATCATCAGAGATGATGGATGGGAATTGATCTCTGAGTGCCAGAGAAAATAGCACACCATCCAGTTTCTTTTTAAATCTACCTGATAATTTGATGAGAAAGTGAAAACTGACATTGATAAACTGAGGTTTATCTTTTAGGCTTACTAATCTATTTCACAGAGAAAAAAACCTCTCTCTGACTGTTGAGCAGCATCAACGCTCTAAAGAAGCTAAAAAGCTTGGTGTATAATCTCACGTTCTTAAATAGTTAATAACGTTACCCAAGTGAGTCAAGGAAAAATCCTTTTTTTCTTAATGCCCATCTGTAACACTTTTTGAGATGTTTGAGGAATGAAAACCCGAAAGCAGACTTAGTGAGTCTATTTTATTTCGGTATTCATTGTGAATTGAATGTCACTTTTTGGCACACACACATACAAAAGCATTAAGTCTCTGCTCAATGTGCTAGTAGGCTCTCTGCCAACACAAAGAAACACACACATAAATAAAAAAATAAAAAAAATGCATGTGGAGCCACAGGTAGAAAGTATTATGTGTTACCTGTTGACTTTACTCGCCTCTCTCCTTTTGCAGGCAATGCTTGACCACGCCCCTGCTGTCAGATCATCTTTACTATAATTCCTTGCACTTCAAAACTTAACAGTTGTTTATCCCTTTTTGTTTATTCCACTGAATATCCCTGCCAAGTTCCCTAGGTGTACAAATGCATTGCTCTGTTCAAATCAATTAAATAAACATGCCTATAGAAAAGAAAGACATTGGCGATCACAATCATAAGATTAGGTAGGAATAAAACAAAGTATGGTAGTATGATGAGGATGATGATGAATGATGAATTTTTTTTCTAAAACACCATTTTCCTGCCCTTACACCTTATACCTAAATTTCACCCTTTAAATCTTTGTAGGAAGTCATTTAGCATGTTAATGAGCAAACATTTAAAAATCTATTTATTATTAAGATCATGCATTGGCCACAATTTAAAAGTAAGTTGTAAATAGATAAACTGTTACTATACATAATAATATAATAAATAGATAATAAAACACAATCATTAAACATTGTTAACATCGATAACAACAAGACAATCGTTAACATTCTTATATTTTTTATCCTGGTGGTACAAAACCTACACTGTAAAAAAATAAACCATGAAGCTTGTAATTTTCATAAAAAAAATTGATGTAATCATTAAAAATAACGTGCATATTTTATTTTAAAAAAAAATCTGTGTTTCTTATAATATATTGAGAACATTTCACTAATAAAATTAAGAAATTATTTTGAAACCTATTTTTTTTTAAGGAAATTAGTGCAATTTTTAGGCTCAATTTGAGGAACCATTCAGGCAAATATTTTAAGGAAAAAAGGCTTCATATTTATTTTAAGAGAATTGGCCCAATTATCCGAGTTTGGTTGAGTCACCTTCATTTGATTCTCCACAACAGCAGTGATCAGACGCCATTTTGAAGGAACAGATGAACAGTGTAAAATGTTCATCATTTTTATATTTTAATTTGATATCTTAAATAAGCTCCTTTCTTGCACTAGTGTCAGCAATATAAATGAATAAATTAAACATTGTAATCATTTTTGAAAACATCCTGTCCGCCATTAGCATGCTTGAGTTTGTTGTAGTGTCAGTCTCCACAGTTCACTGAAACAAGTTTTGGGGAGTTAGTGTTTTAGAATGTTACAAAGGTATGAACCTAGAAATGGTTTACTGTACAAGTTCTCTCAGGTTCTAGTACAGAATGTGACTATTCACACAAGAAAAGATGTTAGCATATAATGCTAAACAGTTGATTTCAATGGCATAGAAATTGTCAGTTACAAACTTTTACAGATCTTAAAACTGCTGTAAATGTTATATACACTATTTCACACAGTGTTTAATATTTTGATATCAGTGAAACATGAAATAAAAGCATGTTTAACACCAAAATGCATTATGTATTCATTTTATTATAAAATGTTTTTTTTTTTAATATTATTAAGTAATTTTCCTTAAAACATATGCATATATTTTGTTTTATCTGCTTAAACTAAAAAATATTATTCCACTAATAATGTTAAAATCATCATGTGTCTGGCTAAATAATTTAGGATGTTTTACATGATTTATTCAAGTAGATTCTGCTAGGGAAAAAAAATCAAGCTGTAAATACTTCAAAATAATATGTGTCTGGCTAAATAATTTAGGCTTTTTTACATGATTTATTCAAGTAAATTCTACTAAAAAAAATCAAGCCTTAAAAACTGCTTAAAAATAATATGTGCGAAATTGTTACCATATTTTTTTAAGTAGATAGCACATAAGATTTTTTACAGTGGGGTTAATAAGAATAACAAATTAAAATTAACAACTTCTGACCAATTAAATTTAAGAACCCAGAAACATGCCATATAAGTACGCCTTTCACAGACAAACTTCATTTTAATACGTTTTTTTTTTTTAGTTAGATTTTTTCTCTCACTGTCTCATTCTTAACACTTAGTTGCTGTTGGCAGGTATCACTTAAAACGTCTGTGCCGTGAACTTTGAGCATGTTTTTCAAGCTGTTTGCAATTATTAAACCACTCTCATCTTTCCTTTAATTTCTCCCAGTTGCATTCCTTCTTCTCTAACATGACATGATCCCTCCTTAAAACAAAATTCTCATCCAACTAAAAGTATAAGACAGACGTTTCAAAATCCAAATGCATTAATGTCTAACATTGTGGCATTTGCTTCATATGCAAGACGCATCGAAAGCTTTGCTCCGTCATACTGTGTAATTATGAGTACTGTTAGGACAAAGAAAAAAACAATATTACATTGTGGATTTATATGTTTAGCATTTCAGTGATTCTGGTTTACTAGACTAAGTGTATTTTGCAGCATGACCAAGAGGAGCTGCATGTTATGTTGTTGTCGTGTTGTCGCTCTTGCTTGCATGTCTGCACATGCACTTTATGTTGTCTTTTGCTGTCTTTTGTATAGTACCTAGATAGTTTTTATAATTTATGGTGTTTATTTGTTTTCATGTCAGCTAGTCTGCTAATTAGATGTCCTAGTCAGCTAGTAAGTTTTGTGCATTTGTGTTGCTAATTTATGTTGTATGTACAAATGTACATACTTGACTTGACTTAACTTGATAAAAAAAATATATATATACCATTCAACTTTTAAACATATGCTCTATCTATCTCCAGTATTGGGGAGATTTCTGCCTTGCAGCAGTCGAGTTGTGTTTTCTGCAGTTTAGGTTTTATTTATTTAAGGGCGGGGCTGCTGAAAATGGGCATGACTGTATCATTATGAACAATAATGGATCGTACTAAAGGTTCGGAGCAGAATTGTGTGTTGGAAAACATGAAAGATAGGCATGTGAGCGTGATGATATAACGCACCTCAAAGCAAACAAAACTGAAAGCAGGCACTCACACTCCCGTGCAAAGACCGCGAAAAGGCCGTTGCGTATCTCTGTTAAGGCCCCAGTTCCTAGCCGAGAAAGCCGCCCAACCATCGGACGTCGTACAGGACTCCCACTTGAGGCCGCACCCAATGGAAAGCCAAGTCAGCGCGAAGAAGAGTTCATAATGGGCACACAGGAGCTGCTACCCAAGCAGGCCCACTCCGCCCACTGCCATCACTCACCAGCCTGTGCAGGCATGCTAGCTGGGCACTGCCACCAGACCTGCACATGCACACACTTCCTTTCACCTCTTTCCTCCCTTTCTTTCCATCTTCCCTCCTTAAACCCCTTTCCTTTGCATTTTGTTCTTCTGCATTAGTTTTCTTCCCCTAAGACCTCGCCTTGTGTCTGTGGTGCCGCCCATGCATCAAATCCTTTTTGTAAAGAAAATCTAAAATGAATATGTAACAAAACTAGTACTCAACAATTAAATTTTGAGTATACAGCATGGAATATCAGCTTATTGTTTATGATAGCTTGTGCTCATGCTACAATAACTAGCAGTAATGAACTATCAGAACACATCACGGATGGATCAGAGGCAACTCAGAGTGACTTTGAAGGAGTTAATAAGGAGACAAGTTTTGTTTTAGAAAGGAAATGACATCATTAGATGTGTTTTCTTGCTGAAAATTATACAGTGACAGGATATGAATGTTGGTAGTGGCAGGCAGCTACTCTCCTCTCTTTCCAGTATGGCAGAGTGACTCTGAATCATTTATTGGTACACATGACCAGACCTTACTGGCTTACTTTTACCCCTGACTAAGACTTTTGTGCTGCACATCTACAAGGGAAAAAGTCAGTTATTTCTGTTGCAGTATTTTACTGTAATGAGTACTTGCTCTTTTAACTATCAAAAAATAATAATAAAATCAGAAGACCTAGTATTATGCAAAGTATCTTCCCACAGACCTGTTCTTTCACAGGTCAGCTTGGTCTCTTAATGTGACCTGATTTGGTGTTTTGATGAGCTGCAAAATATAAAAGCTGCAAAATATATCACAGCCACCCTAAACTTGGCCTGACAGCTCATTCACCCGCGTGAAACTGACACATGCACACATGTCGCTCTGTTGGCCGCTGTAGCTGTCCAAGGTGCTGTATCACACCACCCACAGCACCACAGGAGCTCTCAGTGGTGCTCATAGCAGCTCTGACTATTTAGAGCTGTGATCAAAAACTTTTGAGTTGTGACAAGTACCATGGAGAGCTCACAGAATAAGTTTTAATTGTTTTCTGGTGAAAAAGTTGAGAAAAAAAAGAGGCAGCACTAACATTAATAAAACATTTAAAGAATGGGATTGTGATGATGTGAGAGCATTCCTCAGTATAGGGGAAGAATGCATTGAAAGAACAGCACTAATAAGGCTTGATTGTTTTTCTTGTTGTTTATTGTTTTCACATTATGCTTACACTGCATTCGCTGTTTATTAGTAATTACACTGATGCATACAGTACTCATATGCATACAGTATGGTAGGGTTGGATCAGAAGTTATATAACTAACATAATTGTGTGACTGTGATTTATTTAATTATTTAGTTAGTTTATTTGTCTTGAGTAATGCTTTGTTCGAGGAAGTGAATCTGAAACATCTCCCTTGAATACTGGGCATAAGGCAGAAATACATCCTGGATGAGACACCAGTCCTTCACAGGCTGAAGTCTGGTATTTTTCCTGGCAGCTTGAACTAATATAACCATTTTACTCTCTTAGACCTTTCTCATCAACAAGGCATTTCCACCCACAGACTTTTTGCTCACTCAATGTTTGTTTTGTTTATCATTTCATGAAATTAAAATCATGAAATTAAAATCAGCAATTTTCAAAATACTTTATTTTTTTTATTTTGATGGAAAACTGTAACTGAAGCTCTTGACCCGTAACTGCATGTTTTTTGACTGATTCGACTGACTGCGTAAATACTGTATGTAGGTGCCGAGTAAATGTACAGTATACATATACAGTGTTTTGCAAAAGTCCTGACCCACGCCTCATTTCTTCATATTTACTGTAGCTTCCAAATAGTCCTTCTTGTATTTTTTTTAATGTAGAAATAAAGATAGTTCAAGGTCTTCCTTAAGGACATTTTTGGCTTTCATTTTCAGTCCAGTCCTTGCTTAAGATCAATGTTTTTCGTTTGGTAAGCCACACAGTATTCAAGCATAAGAAACATCTAAGTCAAGACATAAACCAGTGGTGCAGATGATGGCAGATGATCAGGTCGATGATTAGTATACTGGTGATGTTGAATGTTGAGTGGTTGAAACAGACATGAGGGGAACTGAGTTTGTTTCTGAGGTTGTTAAATAAACAAGCAAATTTTATCTTTAGGCACTTTGCAGACTGGCACAGTAAAACATTTGTTCCCATTTTTTAAATTTATACTTCATTATGTAATTTTATTTAATATGAATTATGGTTAAATAAAGAGTGGCTCAAGACATTTGCACTGTATTATACATTTGCATATAAAATATTCATGTTTATATTTGCATAAACCTTTATTTCTTATATCATTTATTATTATTTTTATATCACTCAGTGGCCTTAAGTTCTCATCAGTTACAACTAACTATTATCATCAACCCTCATTCAACCTCCCTCAACACTTTCATCACCTCTTTACACTGTCATCAAATTAGACTCTTAAGCGTGTGTGTGTGTGTGTGTGTACGTGTATGTGTATGTGTGTGTGAAAAAGAGAAAGAGAGAGAGAGTTTCGAATGTAGGAATAACAAGGCATTCAAAGGAAGCCTTTGATGTATTTTGATGTTCCTTTGGCACACCCTTGCCTTTTTCAAAAAATAGGTCAGAAACTTTTGCAACCATCCAGCAGCTTCTACAGTTTTACTTTCTCTAAGACTCTCTCCTTCAATTTACTTAACTTTAATAGGCTTTCGCAAAGTCTTTCATATCATTTTGCAGCTGGCCTGATTTAATAACCATTCATTTGCACGCATGAGAAAAATGCTACCAAATCAATGCATATATTAACATTACTGTTTGCTGTTAATTTATTTTCAGAATTAAAAAAAAGAGTAAATTGATGTAATAGCATTTTTTTCGCTCTCTCTCTCTCTCTGTCTTTTATATGTCCTTTCTCTTGAAGTTTACTTTCTTTGTAAATTCACAGCATATTCACAAAAATTTTGATTACCTGAGTGCTATAAACATTACTTTGTTTGTGTCTGAAGTAGCTGCTGATAGCATGCCGCAGGAAAACACAGCGAGTCTAGTAAGCAGGTTTCTCACACCATCTGCAAGAAGAGCTTCCTTCCATAGCAGGAGGCAGCTAACTCCAGTTAGTCCTTTTTATGAACAGCTTCTCATGCTGGAGATTAAGGCAGTATCTGGAGGATATTTCTCTCATCCTCTGCAGCAGAAGCCAGGAGACAGCTGGGCCCAGCACTCATAATACACCTACAAACACAACTGAAACCTCAGACAGCACTCCCAACATTCATACAGAATTCTCATAGCTTGTGTGTAAATTTTGCTAGTAATCCAGAAAACATACAAGCTTAAATTCTTGAGTGTAATGTGGAAGCAGTAATGCAAGAAGGCTTTATTTAGGATTTTCCCTAGGTTTACAGACAGATAAACTCATAAAGCCGGTAGATAATAAAACATTCGGGACAAATCCGTTCTCATAAATACACTAACAGACTAACAAAATCTAGACAGTGGACGGCAACACACTTTAGAGAAACTTGTTGTAATACAACAAAAGAAGATGAGGTGTACATTAAAGACATGCACTTCCAGTGAAATGTTTTTGAACCCTGGAGTTTCTTATGCTTTATTATACTTGAATCTTTATTATTCCCACAGACCAAACAGAATTATTCAGAATAGCAATTAAATGATGAAACCAAAATATGAAGTTGCTCTCAGATCCTAATATAACTCTAACTGAGTGCTTTATAAAAGACATTCTAACTGTGAGGATAAAACTCTTAAGCCTGTACACAAAGGATTAGTAGATAACTCTGAAGCATTAATATTTCCAGGGTGTGTAATTTAAATGATTTTTAAAAAGGCCTTTTAACAGTAGATTAGATACAGGTTGTTATAATAAAGTTATTTTTAATATTTAGTAAAGGATCAAATAATTATTTTTCTCACTATAAATCATAAGCAGGATTAGCAGAGACAGATTTGAATATAGAGCTAGATCTTTTTTTAAAATGATGCTTTACCTTTTTTTCTTTTTTTATCACAACTGGTGTGGAATTAGGGGTTTATTATCTTTTAAAGATCACCTGCCATTTATCATCGCCCTTTTTTTTTACGGTAGAGATTATTTGGCTAACTAGCAGGTAGGAAAGGTTTGTTCTTGTTGCATTGCTGATTGTGCACTTGTGTATATATGTCAGGTTTTTATTTATAATCTTTGTGCAAAGTAATGAAGGGCTCTTTTAATTTTAATCTCCTGGCTGATAAATCACTGTTTAGGTGTGCTTTATGGCTTTGCTGGATCTGTACTTACTGTACACTGTTTCTGAAGCTCAGTTTGGGGCTAAAGAACACATTGCCTTACAGAATTAACATTAAGTGATATGAACACTAAGAGAAAAACTTATCATATATGGTCTTTCATCATTTTATCATCAGACAGCAAGCATGGCTGTACAATAGTATAGGAAACCCACTTACTCATCGTCTATAACGCTTTATCCTATATTCAGGGTCGCGGGGACCTGGAGCCTATCCCAGGATGCTTAGGGCACGGTGCGGGGTACACCCTGGACAGGGTGCCAATCCATCACAGGGCACACACACATACACACACTCACACACCCATTCACACACTCCGGGTAATTTGGGAACGCCAATCAGCCTAACCTATATGTCTTTGGACTGTGGAAAGAAACCGGAGTACCTGGAGGAAACACACCAAGCACGGGGAGAACATGCAAACTCCATGCACACAGAGATGGGAATCGAGCCTGGAGTATAGGAAACTGATTTGCCAAAGCAATGACTAAAATGAGTAACACAAAGTCAAAGAAAACATATTTCTAAAACCTGGGTCTGGTCTGTTTTAATGTCAAGGGCTTATTAATAAATTCAACATACTGCACATGGTTGATGTGAGACTTTAAACCAATGAATATTTCTATAAGCTGTTCTTCTCTTCACTCTGTTGCACATGCCTCAGTCATCTGTGTTGCATTTCCATATTGCCTTCTAGAATAAAGGAATTGATCAAAGAAATGTTTACGATTATTTGCCTGTTTTGTCTCCATTTGGCTGTTCAGTATGCACACTGTTTACAGAAACTGGGCATTATCCACCTCTCCCTGCTACTGATGGAAATTGTTAGCATCCTCACGTTTTTACCCTGGATGAAAGAAATCCAAATGAATGAAGGGACTCATTTTTAAGCATCAAACACTGACTTATGCAAGTCTTGGGCAAGAAGGATCAGACTGATTGTTGAAACACTCTGCAAGGCTAAAGAACAGGATAAATCCTGTTAAAGAAATTCACCATAACGGTTGACGGTTTAACACCAGGCATGAGCCAGGCTCCTTAAGCACTATCCTCAAGGTTCCTGAACATTGCCTGCTCCAATAGTGGAACTAAGAAATGCGGTTAGGCTGGAAAGAGAGAGGAGGCTGTGTTGTTGCTGTTGTTTAGGGGGTTCCACCCAAGCTGATACTTTCCTAAGTCCTGAACGTGGGTTGCTCGAAGACGATCAAGCAGGCCAGTTTTACTCTCACGCTGGTCTCCACTGACATTTTTTGAATTAAACCTGAGCATGGTCATGGAAGCAAAGGAACAGATGAGTTCCTTCCAGAAAAAAAAAAGGGATTTACAAAGGGGAAAAGCTTTTGTTCTGTTTGAAATTAATTTGAAAATGGCACCAGTGGAATTCTTTACCGCAACATGTCTCTTGCAGTGTAACAATCCTGTCATGTTCTAGAGTGGATTAAATAGGGATTAATGGCAGACTTGCTTCTGCAATTCCTCAAACATTTTAATTCGAGGATAACTCTTACTTTTGGGGAATTATGTCAGATTTTGTTCTTTCTTCTTCTTAACTGAAAGAGTTTGACATAAATCAGGTGGTTTGTTTAAATAAAGCTTGTTACATTTAAAACTTATTTTAAATACGCATTGCTTCTTACTGCACTGTACACTGTTCCTGCTACATAAACAACAAACAGTCACTTACTTTATAGTACCTTTACAAAACTGACCACACTGTTAAAGGCTATACTTTCATTTCATAATCCTGCTAACAATGATCTCTGCTTTTTAAGATTAAAACATGTTTTATGTTAATTTAAACTCCAGATTCGCAATGTCATTGGTTATCTTGTTACAATGGCATCTGTCAAAAGGATATATATAGTGCACTATTTAACAAGTTAACGAATCCTACCACACTTGCAAAAATTGTTCAGGAATGATAAGAGGAACATGATGAAGTGTTCAAGGTTCACTTCAAATTTCACAGACTTCACACTAAACAAGCATCTCTGGGATAAGTCCAGTCCATGGAGTCCCAAACGTGTAACTTACAAGACGTCAAGGATCTGCAGCTATTGAAGTTGCAGTAAATAAATGTTAAGTTATTCATATTTATTTGTTAAGTTATTTATATTTATTCATATATATATCCATATTATTGCACATGCTGTAAATTCAACCATATATAGTTTCTGTACATCTTTATCCCATATACTTATATTTAGACATATCTGTATTGTGACTTATTCAGTCAATTAATTCATCCATCTCTGCTCACTTTACATACTGTATATTCTCCTGTAAATCCAATTCATACATAGCCTTTATTTTTATTTATTTATGTATAGTGTATAGTTTTATAGATCTGTATATATGTTTATATCCCACTGCTTACATTTCTGGTTAGATGCTAAATGCATTTCGTTGCCTTGTAACTATGTGCAATGACAATTAAGTTGAATCTAATCTAATCTAATGTTTTGGTGCCAGATATGCGGCATACCTTGTAACACAACATCTTGTAACTTTTCTTGAGTCCTTGCCCAAAAGATCAGGGCTGTTTTGGTGGCAAACGTGACCCTGACAAATGATCAGACAGGTGATTTTAATGTTATGGTTGACTGGAGTATTACTGTATATGCTGTATATGTATATGTATTATTGCATTACGTTGTGTTAAATAACCAATGAAATATTAGTAGCACACACATCATAGCAATATAATTCCCCTTATGCTACTGTATAATCTACTTCAAAGAGTATATCATTCAGCAGGTCCCCGCATGCACATTAAAGAACAAAGCACTGTTAAAACCACAGGTGAACAAATCTGCATAGCACTTGACTATAATGTAATTTAATTCAGTGTATCTGCCCTGCTTTTTGTCTTCACATTGTCCTCACACAAGAGCTTGACTGTGCATTAGCCAGAAAGTCAATAGTGATCAAGACCAACTCATAAAGCGCCATGCTTTATCTGCGAATGGTCGCAAATAACAAATTATGCAAACTGAGAACAGCAAAGGCCTCCCCAGGGCAACCTGAGAGGAGCAGCCTTCATTTACATTTTTATGTAATTTCCCACTGGCCTGAATAACTACATACTGAATCAATATTTCTAACTTCATTTTCAATATATTAGGGAGATGGGAGAGAGAAAAGAAGAACTATTGATTGGCTGATCAGTCTCTGCATAGATGCATGTAGAGACATGCTGCACTTTATATCAATTGAATTGAACTGTTGACTTTTTTTGAAATAAAAAAATAAAAAGAAAATGATAATACTCATTTCATGAAACATCACCATGATAGTCAGAAAACCTTATTCATAGTATGAATATAAACCTTCTAGACCAGAAAGGTCCAGACATTTTTTTTTTACATATTTTACTAGAACTGAGATTAATAGGTGATATATTGTATGATTAATGTTGAGTTGCTTAATAAATTGTACCAGTGTTCCATAAAAGTGTAATAATATAAGTATAATAAGTGTTACTTGTCCTTACCTGGCCAGAAACTGACTGTAAATATTTACTTGTATACAATGATATCTACAATTCATATAGGAGTGCACTATAATGCATAATTGTATCAACTGTCATGATAATACAAAATCTTGCTTTAGAGCGTCTCAGACTGTTAAATACTATGGTAGAAAAAATAATAATAATTAAAACAATTACAAATAGTAATTCAAAAATCAAGATCCCATCAAGGCCACGTTATACCGAGCAAATAATGTAAAACTTTGATTTGAATATTTGTTAGATATAAAAAAATACTAATGAACATTTATGTTTAAATATGTACATATTTGATTTGTGTTACACTTAATATATGAATTATTAGATAATCATGTCATGTTGCACATGCACATGTAGACGTTATTCAACTCAATCTAAACACTTTTTCATAATTGAGCCAGATTTTCCCCTCTGGCAGCTTACTGTCATGTGTAAAGGTTTATAGTCCGGTTTTTTATGTTTAAAAACATTATAAAAATCATTAGATTATAGAGGGTTTTAAGAAAGAAAAAAGAGCCCCTTCATGGAAGCATGACTGAGGTCCGCAAAATTGCATCTGAACAAACCATAAGCCTTCTGCAACAAGAGACTAAAGAGAAGTTGTTTGCCCAGCCCCATGTTCTGTGAAAAACGAAGACCATTTCTGCAAAAACATCTTCATACACACTGTCATAAATGATCAGGGGTAATGATTTATGATTCACGCAGTCATGCCAGAGTATTCTAGAGGCAAATGTGAATCATGCATTAGGAAAATAATCAAAAGCACACCAGTAAATTTTAATTAGAATGACTGAAAAAGAGAAGGTTGTTTTTAACAAGAATTATGTTTTTACTGAAAATAAACATACAATTAAAAGAGGGAGCACTAACATTTACACATGGCTGTATATGCTAACTTACAGAAAAGGACATACAGGAAAATATTGTATAGGTAATATTTTTCATAAATTTTATTCAATAAAACGATTACTGGTAATTGCATGGGCATAGACCTTTGCACATAGAGATTATTTAGAGTTTATGTCTATGCGCTGCTTGCAAAATTGCTGGGCTGCCCATATTCCTTGTCTCAGCTTATTCAGACCTTTATTAGAAAAAATATAGAATTAGAATCCTGAAAAGTTGCACCTTTAATGAGCACTACCAGAGACTATGACGAAATTATAGTTGGAGCTTTTTTTCATTCTCCACAATCACTTAGACACAATATACTGTACAATATGTACTACACTCACTCAATCATCTTACATACCATTTTATCCTGTTTTCAGGGTCGCAGGACCTGGAACCTATCCGTGGAGGCTTAGGGCACGAGGCAGGTTGCCAATCCATCGCAGGGCACACAGACATACACACACATGCGCTACAGGCAATTTGGGAACGCCAATTAGCCTAACCTGCATATCATTGGACTGTGGGAAGAAACCAGAGTACCCGGAGGAAAACCCACCAAGCACGGGAAGCCTGGCCAGAAATCGAACCCAGACACTGGAAGTGCAAGGCGACAGTGCTAACCATTACACCACCATGCCACATATATGTATTACAATACATATATAATTATATATGTACATATT
Organism: Clarias gariepinus; assembly: GCF_024256425.1. Classification (NCBI taxonomy): domain Eukaryota; kingdom Metazoa; phylum Chordata; class Actinopteri; order Siluriformes; family Clariidae; genus Clarias; species Clarias gariepinus. The sequence continues at coordinate 20,605,954 of NC_071109.1, read as the reverse complement.
CTATTTTTTTTTTTTTTTAAGTGCGACGTTTTAATGTTGGGGATATTTACATCTCTGTAATATGATTCAGTCCATTGTTGCAGTGAATCAGTAAATAAGAGAGAGCATAACAAATATGGACTCGCATTCCCGGCAGATTCTATTTTCTCTGCTTTTCTGCTGACCATTGGCATTATGTTCCTGAACAAGGCACTTAATCTTTACTCGGTCCAGGGTTGCAGCAACATGGCAACCTTGTCCTTCTCAGCCTTTCGACAAAACATTGCAAAAGAGTACTGCCTCCTCACAAGCACTAATATGATTAAATAAAAGAGATTATATACATATTTTTATTTATAAAAGTGCTGTGTGATAGATGTGTGCTTTTTCTTATTATGTTTTGGCATCCTATTTTACTATGATAAATAGGGTAGATTTCTGTTCTGTACTCAAAGATTAATGGGGTGACAAAATGTTCAAAAAATGTAAACTGAACCATTTGTCTTTGCATGGATGTAATTATAATATTGTTTAATTCATTGCAAATATCCGTGTATCATTATGTCTGTGTTGAAATGCAAGAGATCCACAATCAAACTTACAGTATATCACCACTGCAGTTGTAATTATATTGAAGAATATTAAAATTTATTTAAAATTAGATTTTACAAACTTTCTAAAAAGAAGCTTAAGTTGATAAAGGTGATTTTTTAAACTATGCTTATCATGTCTAGAAACAGGTAGACAAATACTTACAAGCTGATATTAATAGTTATTTTTTAAATAGCATTTGAAAAACACCATAAAAAACAGCAAAAAAGCACTTCTATGAGGTGGCATCAAAAAGTTTAAAAAAAAATTTTAACATGCCAACAGATGACGGCACAATGCTGCATGCACAGTCACAGGGAACACCGACCTTCATAAGTCAGTGTGCCAAAAGACATCATCCTTTGCACATCAGAAGCTGGTGCTATTCTGACCACGTCTGTTATTATTTCTGTAAATTCATCATGGATTTATAAAGTGAACCTAAAATTCTGAGTAAAACTGGGCAAATCTGCCACAGCCGACGTTTGACATGATTCGGCAAGTTTACGGCGATACAGAGTCGTTCGAGGTGTTTTGAGTGGAATGCAAGCTTCAAGAGCGAAAGATGACAAGAAATCAGGTAGGCTTTCAATGAGCTCGAACCCTGAAAATGTCGAAACCATCTTGCAACTTGTGCATGATGGAGAACTTCCGCACTCCCGCTACTCATCAGACAATAATAAAGTAATTATAACTACGTAATATGTAATAAATACATTTTTGTAAACAAAGCTATCATACTGTATCATATGTGTCCATATATTAAAAAGAAGTGGCATTTTATACATGTATGACTTTTTCTTGTTTGGATATAACAGCATCTTCAAACTGTGAGAATAACATTCTTCAAATATGTAATGTGTGCTGAAATATATCTGGCACCTGTGACAAAATAAATGACACTGTTTCGAATAAATCCATGCCATCACTGAATTCATTACAGAAATCCAATCTTGGAGGCATCTATTTCATCCTGACATCAATATGAGCACATCCTTTTGTGCAATTCGACTGGACAAGACAAGAATTCCTTTGTTTATAATAAATGACAAATTCACTGCACCACACACAAAAAAATAAAACACAATTCCATTTATTGCGGTTGTGTTAACCTCTAAAAAAGTGAAAAATAGCACACCTACGTCTATTTCGTCACTCTCGTTCTGAGGACAGATGTCACACATGGTTGTAGGTACATGTTCTTCATTATTTGCATCATTTGAATAAAGCTAGGAAGCCAAAAAGTCACTGCTGGTGAGAAAGAGTAATTAAACAGTTGAGCAGTGAAACAGAACCCCATCTTATGCACAGATCACATACAGACATAAACACCAGTCTTCAAATTCCCCTGTACCTTATTCAAGAATGTCCTCTAGAGCTTGACCAATTGTTTAAATACGCAGCATGAGACCCTGAGAGCAGGAAGGAGAGAAAAGGGAGAGATAAGAGGCTAATGTCAGTGCTCCTCCTCTCTGTGGCTCTTGTCTCTGGGGTGTGTGTGTCAATCTGTGTTGTTTATCTATCTCCTCCTCTTGTCTCTCACTGCTCCTTTATCAGGCTTTTTCTTTCTTTTTTTTTTTACCAGACTTTTGTCCTCCACTTGATCTCATCGCTCTGCTGCACTGTAGTCTGTCCTCTTTTAGACTTATGAGCTAAACTGGTTGATCAGCGGTGTGTTCCTAATATGCCGAGGCCATGATGCAAAGGTCCTAAAAAAAAAAAAAATGTTTTAACCTTGATGTCCAGAATTACCAAGCACACATATTTTCTATCTGCTTTCTCAAGGGATTCTGATGAAATTAATTGAAAGGTAAAGCAAATAGCTTCCCATGCATCCCAAGGTAATGTTGTTAAAATAATTAGCAGATGAAGGCAAAGCAGTTTCTTTGGTTTCCTCTTACCTTCAGGGCTGAAGAAACTAATAGGCAGCCCTTTTCTTTTATGTCAACTATACTGTGAAGGAATCACTCAAATGAAGCAGAATTGGTTCTCATTTGGGATGTCCAGAGGAGAGGCTGACAGGACTCAGCTCAAGAATAGCCAAGCAGGGCATGACGGATCAGTGAGACAACCCAAAATAATGCACACATAGGGGCATAGAACATTGCAAACTGAGAGTACATCTAAAGCCAGTAAGGCTTGACAAAAGACATTGGGGATTATAATAGGGGTAAATGTAATATTTTCACAGTTCATGAATTTCATCTTGAATGTGATTTTTCTGCCTCAACACACAAACGCACGAAAGGCTAGCTACAAAATAAGCTTGAAGCTCAGAAAGTATTGTTTGGCACACTGGTACTGTGCAAATTGAATTTTATACCTGACAGTACACAGAAAAAAATGGACTTCATAACTTTTTTAGTTTCCCAGATGTAAGAGTTTTAGTTATAGGTTTGATCAAATTAAGACGTTTTCACTTTTCTTTTCGGTTGCTCTATTTGCTATATATTTCAACAACTTACTGTAAAGTATTCAGACTCCTTACAGGTTTTATTTCACACAAGATCATATTAGTCTATGAAACCAGGACTTTTGATTGTGCAGAATAACAGAACACGGGTATGAGAATAAAAATACCTTTATTTATCTACAGTAAATAATCCCCTCCTACACTTTTCACTAACCCAGCATTTCACTAGTGCTTGAATACCATCAAGGTAGAAAGTTTTCTCAGTTTACTCAGAGAAACTTTTTTAATGGTCCAAACAAATGGAAATCTTTTGAAGTTCTTATGGATTAGGTCAGGAAATCGTATGGGGGATGTGGCACTAACTCCCAACCGAGTTCCTGTAATATGAGAGTGTTGTTTGTGAATGATTATGTGTGCAGTTCCCACAGACAGATGCATCTTTTCCACAACTTGCTGACACGGGTCAGACGTTCCACTCTCTGAATGTTCATGTGAACGACTCCAATGGGCTTCGAGGATCATCATTCACAGACATTCGGCTTCATTAAAATGTTTGTACCATTCAAGTAAGTTTCTTACTGCAGCTAAACGTCTTGAAGCCATAATGGGCTTGAAGTCTTCTGTCAGTGATTGGTTTATTGCCTTCATTTACAAAAAAAATTATCTCAAGTTGCATGCATGTCAATCTGTTCCAACCTGAAACTGCATGTGAACTCACTGAACTATATATAAAAACAAAAATGAGAGTATTAATTATCAAAAAACATGCAAGGAAACCATATGCCAGATCTGTGAAAAATTAACATATGAAATTTTTTTATTTTTTTAATACAGCATGGAAGACATAACATGTAAAGTGCCTACCTAAATATAAATTTCACATGTAAAATTTAGGGGTCACAAAAACATTAAGGTCCATAGAACTACAGTATATAGAAGCAAATACATGTTTTCTGAGTTTCATCTATTATGTGCTTAGATGTGCACTGTGAACAGGCTTGTTTAAATGAACTGAGCATATTAATCACTGGAAGACTGATTAGCTGAGGGGAGCCAAAGTTTCAGAGCCTGGTTTAAGCCAAGTGAAGGCACGTGGCTGAGGAAGGCTGCGTATCGGTATCTATGGGGAAACACACTGTGTATCAGCTTTTAATTCATCTTAGTAAAACAGCTGCAAAAATGCTGACTAAAAAAAAAAAGAAGGGAAAACTCAATTAAGAGCCAGCTGTTCAGTATGCGTCATATCTCCCTCCAGCTAACTCTTCCTGTCACACTGCTCTCTCTCTCTCTCTCTCTCTCTCTCATTCTGGTGCCCTTCTCTCACCTCATACCCTTCTTCTCCCTGACAGTCACTATTGCCTCTTACTGAAAGAGATATCATCCTATTACCATAGAGTACTACTAACCTGTCAAAAGTTCTATAAAATGCCTATATATCCCTTTAGAATACTTTCTGAATACAGTATAGTACAGTTATGTTGGTGGTACACTCATTACACAAGAAACTGGTAAATACTGAATTTTATAAGTCTACTCATAAAATAAGGCTTGTGAACATCTGGAATAGACTGAAATTCTTCATTCATCCATAGTTTTTATATTTACCCTCATTTTCTCCCTAGTTTGAACTTGCCAGTTCCCACCTAGCACCCCCCTTTCACATGAATGCTACCAATCAAGTAGGGTGGAGCAAATATGTCCTTCTTTCAAGAGACACAAAGTCAGCCAACGACATCTTTTTTGAACTGTTAATTATGATGTATCACATGGTAGTTACTGTACTGTAACACATGAAGAAATACTTTACATGACGTTTTCTGCATACATGAGCTCATAAAAAAAACATACCTGTCATGGATGTCTTTGGATGTCTTTAGATTGTGTGAGGAAACCCAGAGTACCTGGAGGAAATCCACCAAGCAAAGGGAGAACATGCAAACTCAATGTACACACTTGATCCTGGAGGTGCAAGGCACAATCAAGGTCATTCATGAATAAAAGTTGTAAAGATAATACCAGGATAATAAATCTATGAATTTCATTCTGCCCAGCAATAATAAAAATATAAGTAAGACAGTTTTTTTCCGATTGCAGGAAACTTAGGGCATGAGGCAGGGTACACCCTGTATACGTTGCCAATCCATTCCAGGGCACACGCACTACACACGCTTATTTACACACTACGGGCAATTTGAGAACACCAAGGAACCTAATCTGCATGTGTTTGGTCTGTGGGAGGAAACCGGAGCACCCAGAGGAAACCCACCAAGCACAGGGAACCTGGCCGGGAATATATGTTTTATTTTTTTTATTAAAGCTCAACCAGCACATTATTAATCCTAAATTGCATACTTACACAAACACAAATACAACTGCAGTCTGATTTCCCCATTGTGACAAAAATTGTGAAAAGTAATGTGTTTTTGTAAAATTATTTAAAACTCTTACTGATATAACCAAACCAAATTCACAATAGTTTGCCATTTGTGCTTTTTAACACCATCATGACACCATAAAACCATGCACAAAATATTTTCTGTCAGTTTACAGTATAATACTTATTGCATCTTTTGAAAAACTTTCCATCTTTTGAAAAAGTTTTTTAAAACATTTTTAGGTCCACATCTTGTTTGAAAAACAAAATGTGGATCTAAAAAGTTGTCCATAAGAGGAAAAAAAGGGCCAAATTATGAGGTACCGTTTTTTCGTGAAAAAATGCTGAAAATTGCTGCATTTCTGTCTTATTTCTCACTCTTATTTCTCTTACAATGCAACTGTTAAATTCTAAGGATTAACTCCCCACATACAGTGTGCATCACACCTTTTTATAACTGAATGAAATGTGTAAATGCTAAAAAGAAAAAGGTTGAATTCGACTAATTTGCCCTATTCAAATGAAGCAAGCTAATCACTTAGAATTCAATAAAATCTGGTTCAACAATGAGCTAATTTGCATTTTGAGATTTAATCACATTTGATTAAACAATTAAGTGTATAATGCATCTTCCTCTCAGCTGTTGTTAATAGGGACTGGGCTGATAATAACAAAGGTCGTGTGCATTTAGTTCAGTGACACCAATTATCACTAAATCCTGGTGAATACCGTTGAATAAGTAATCATTTTAATCAAATGCAGCGGATGATCCTCTTCCCCTTTCATTCAATCATCATAAACTGTGACTAAGTTAGATCTGCTAAAATTTGCCCCAAAATCCTGAATCACTTCCAATGAAGAGGCTTAATATGCTCTAATAAAGTTACACCCACTCTTCATTGTTCTGGGGGAAAAAAGAACTTAACCTAAATATGCAATAAAAAGCTCAACACTGCAATGGTGCATTTAAAAATAATAATAACTCTTAGCACCCATGTTTGTTATCTAGCTCCGTGGTAAGACTGCTGAATAAGTGTTATGTAGGACCTGAGAACCTTCCCAAAATGGCCTTGTCTCTAACGTGTTCAGTTTTATTACTGCTGACGCCAGCTCTTGTTCTTCAGGACAGGGAAGCAGCGGGTAGTACGCTACTGCGTCCCATCCCACCTTGATATCTCACTCTCATAAACTCCTCAGAATATAAAGACTCAGAAGATGCTCTTCCTGTCTTTTGCATGCCTTCACTGATATACCTTGTATGTGCTCCATCTGCTTCTGAGCAGACCGGTGCTTACTCACTCTCTAAGCGCATCGGTGGAAATCTAATAGCAGGGAGCACAGATGCAGCGAGAGGATCACATTGCCTTTCTCATTGAGAGTCAGAGGACAAACTTCAGCTCATAAATATACAGCATTTGGCACTGGTACCGGAATAGGACTGAGGGGTGAAATATTGAACGACCTGCACCCAAACAGTGTAATATTTCATGGCTCGTCGTAATACCAGTTTTGTATTGCATTTGCCTTTGTTTTCTTTCACAGTTTACTAGTTGATATCTTGGTAGAAGCTCTTTTGTGTGGCAAAGTAGCTGTTTTTTTGCGCTGTTCTTCCTGTTGTGTAAGGCATCCATATATATAGGGAAAATATAAATTACTAGTGTGTTTACGTGGGCCTGTGTGTTGCCATATTTACACAAATGTGCCTATTTATGAGTGGTAGTCTTATACATATTTCCTGTAACTAAAATATATAAAGTGTAATTTATTTAGTAATTAATTTGGACAGTAGAACAGGTTAGATAATTTGCAAAGACAAAAGAAGAGAAATTGTTATATAAATTGTTATACAGAGCATGAAAAGAGGATGTGCAGAATGGATATGGAAGCAGGCCTGTCTCTAGACTGCAAAATCACCAGCTGGCACTCTGACATTGTTTCTAATGAACACCTTCTGCCTGTCTCATACTGTCTCTAACTGGTAGACAGACCTACTTCAACAGACTGTATGACATAAGTGCCCATTGTCACAGAAATCCATAAGTTTTCAAACTTCAACCCAATCATTAAACCATGCTAGAGGAAATGGGTTACGGTGGAACTGGAGCTTGTCCTACAGTAGGAACACTGTGCACAAAACATGGGAATTCACATCGGACGAGACCAGTGCATCTCAGGGCACCATGCACACAGACAGACATTCAAACACACATTCACAACTTGGCTCAAGTAAACATAGCCAGTCTGCCTATCCTGATGTTTTTGGACAGTAGAAGGGAAAACCAGAGAATTCAGAGGAAACCCTTACAAACCTAAACACAGGCAATGTTCACTTACCTACGCCAAAAATTTTAACAGGTACTTTTAGGCAACTGTGAGTCCTCAGTAAAACTTTATTTCCACCCAATTTCTGAACAAAAGGGAAAATGTATGGAAACATACATAATAATAACTTATTATTCAATGGTTCATTAATGCTTCCTCAAATTATTGAGCATTCTTAGCCTCAGATGAAGAAAAAACTTTTCACATAGGTAAATTACCTATTATAGTAGTCTACAAAGAACCTTTGAGGATTTCCCTTTATCCATCCATCCTTCATTATCTATACCACTTATCCTGTGTAGGGTTGTGGGTGACCTGGAACTTAACCTAGGGAACTTTGGGCATAATGCAGCGTACACCCTGGAAGCGGTGTCAACCCATTGCAGGCCACAAGCACACACTTACACACCCAATATACACTATGGGCAATTTTTAAATGCTAATAAATGATTGATGTAATGTGGGAGGAAACAAGAGAAACACGGAAAACATGCAAACTCCAGTCCAATCCACTCTTGATTCTCCTTTAAGTTTTCTCAAAGTATTTTAAACAGTTTGGTTGTCTGGATATGGTACTTTTTAACAGTATTTCTTGAACTGCTCCCTTTTTATTAAGTGGCTGATGTCTTTAATTTGAATATTCCTGAGTCATAGACCTTTGAAACAATTCCAGATACTGGACAATTAGTCACACCGTTGTTTGACCTAAAGCAATGGGGAAACCCTCAACAATAACACCCTACTTATAGTCTGTAATTGCATCTCATTTCCATTATGTCTCCTCCTCAGGCCTATTAAAGAGGCATCATTACAGATGCATTAGCACACATAATTAGAAAAGATGGTGCTGTGAACAAAAACAAAAGGTGGCTAATCTTCAAATAGACAAAAAGTGCTTTGAACTTACCATAAACACTGAGGTTAAATACCTTATTCTCCCTATAGTCAACAGGCCTTTAGCATTTTTATTCTTACAATTGGGGCAATTCATTTTTTATATCATTTTCTCCAAATGATGCACTTAATTAAGTATAACCTACATAACAGGCAGCGGTGTCATTTTTACTTATTAGGCAAACAAAGACTGCAGTTTCATAAATAAACATACTTCATTTTAAAACCTCATGTTTTAATTTTAGCTTGGATTTAACTAATGTGTTTTTTCAGTGTGTGATGGCAAGAACAACTGTTAGAAATAATACAATTGGAGGCATTTGGGCACATACATACAAAATTGGACAGTATACCATTGTTAGCCCATCCTTTTCTTTTAAGTGCAGGGTTTCAATTTCACCTAAAATTCACCCTTCTGGGGTAGGACATTCCTATGACTACACAAAATAGAAATACACTTTGTGGTGTTTGTTTTAGTGTAATATTTACCTCGCCCAATAACCCACAATGTATTGAGTTATTGTTTAAGCAATGTCATCTGTGGACTAAAGTGATTATCCTACAATCCCAAACATTTTTGGGAAGATGTGTCGAATAGACACGCCCGTGCACACTCGCACACACGTTGAATTTGCACATCAGAATGCACTGAATTAAATTTTCAGGGTCCCCATGTTGGGGGCATTGTAATACCAAACAATTATGTGAACAAAACCAAGTATTGTAATTTTCTAATCAAAAATTTGCTCCAAGAAACTAACTTTTCGCTGTGCTGTTTCCAGGTATATTTAAAAGCTTATGTACACTTGACCTGATTTTGCAAGAGGTAAATTAAATAAAACTAATAAAAAAATGATATTAAATAATAAATGGGGAAGAGTTCAGATCTCAGATCAGTTCTAAGAGTTTAGATCTCTGTACCAGCAAAATTCCTATCTTAAATCTTTACCTCTCGACTGCTCAGTTTTACAGTAATTATAAATTGCTTTAAAGGCATCAGCCATATTAGCTCATGTAAAAGCAAAAACACCCAGAATGTCACGCAATGATAATAAATGTACATTAGTTAATATAATATTTATGCTGTTATGGACAGCACCCACCTTGCACTCAGTGTTCTATGATGGACCAGTGGTAAGCACTCCCAAGACCGGCGTTTGATTTCAGCCTGGGATAAACAGGATAAAGTTGTTCTGACAATGAGTAGATGTTTCTTACATGAACCATTCACAAAAAAGATATGCAAAGAACTTTGGGAACAAAAGTAGTTGTTTTACTATAAAACAAACTATGAGGTAAGGGTAAAGGTTGTTTATATTTTCAGCTTAAAATGACCCTACAAAGAGGTGCATAGGCAGTCTGGCTTATACAGAAGGCATATACAGTAGCAGGTTCGCTGCATAGGGTTCAGAATAGAGCACAGTGGTAGTTTGCAGGATGCTAAATTGGGCAAAAAGGATTCTGGAGTGGGGAATCATGACAGGCACAGTTCCAAAGAAACTACAGAGAAATTACAATGCATGAAATACACTAGCCTTCAACTTACTTATCATTGGACCCTTAAATGTAGTAACTTCCAATTTTCTTTTCCTTTTTCTTTTTTACCTTTACTATGAATTTTGCTTGTTAATAATTAAAGTAAAACTTAAAATATAATTAAATTTAACTAAACGTTCGGCTTATTTTACTAAATTTATATTCTAGTATGTTGTACATATTTATTTTTCTTCTTATTAGAGTGGTTTTTTATATACCTTGTTTTAACTTTTTTTCTGCACAGTCTGGAGTTGTTGCAATTGCATTTTTCTACTGCTGTACTTGTACAACCATGTATGTAACAAATAGAATTCTTGAATCTTAAATCTAGAAGTGAGGTCCTGAAGTAGATCATGTAATTATGTATCTTAACTCGTTTGTAAACTACTAATAATACCATATACAAATATACACTAAAAGTTACCATTGGGGTGACCACAAGTGAAAAGAACATGAAAAGTTTGGTAACCAACTTTAACAAAATATTCTAGTCTTAATCAGCAAAGGAGTTGCAACTATCTAACTAACGGTATCTGCAAAAATTCTCCTTATGTGAGTTTAACCAATTTCAATTTTATTTATATAGCGCTTTTAACAATAGTCATTGTCTCAAAGCAGCTTCACAAAAATAAAGCCGTTGAATATGTATGTGTAGAACACTTCATAAGGAACACTATACTAATCCTAAGTAGGGCCTCTTTTAACAATAAAAAAGCCTTAATTCTATGTGGCATGGTTTCCATTAGATTTTAGGAAAAAAAATCTTATTATTTTTTGTTATTTTTGTCTATGGTGACATTACTGTATCATGCAATTCCTGCTGATTTTTCAGGCCCATGTTCATGCTGTGAATCTCCTGTTCTACCACGTCCCAAAGGTGTTGTATTGATTCAGAACCTGTAACAGATCCAGAATAATGAACTCATCATCATGTTCATGAAACCAGTTTTAGCTTACTGCTTTTTTTAAACTTTTGCTTTCTGACACATGGATTCATGCTGTTGGAACCAAATTCTGCATATACTACTCGTACCTCAGCAACTTGAGATTCATCAGACCAGACTACATTTTCCAGTCTTTAACAAGGCAATGTTGGTCAGCCTGTGTCCACAATGTGTCTGGTTTTAATGAGTGTGTTAACCCAATGTGATCTGCTGTTGGAGCCCATCTGCCTCATTGATGTGCTGTGCATTCTGATGTGAAATTTCTGCTTACTGAAAATGTACAGAGTGTTTATGTGAGTTACTGTAGCCTTTTTAAGCTTAAACCAGTCTGGCCATTCTCCACTGACTTCTCTAATCAACAACACATTTTCATCCACAGAACTGCTGCGTACTGGATGTGTTTCTTTATTACACAATTTCAAGTAAACTCTAGAGACTATTGTGTATTAAAATCCCAGGAGCTCAGCAGAGATAGAAATCCTCAAACCAGCCCATCTGGTACTAACAATTATGGCATGTCACAAAGTTTTTCACATTCTGATTGATGTTGTGAACATTACCCTGAAGCTGATGGCCAGAATCTCCAAGATTGTATGCACTGCATTGCTGCCACATGATTGTCTGATTAGATATTTATATATATTTATCAGAGTGTCATCTGAAGACATTGTTCAATAGAAAAAATTAGGCATGATGAAAACTGAAGTTTTGTATTCTTAAATTTGCTTACATTTAAACAAAGACAGAACTGGTGAAAATTCATAAATATATTAAAATGTTTAACAATAAATTATTATGTTTAAGTATTTTCATACTTATTCGATATCGTGAAATGATGTATTGTGGGTCCCAACTGTACTGTCAATCCAACTCTGACCCATTGAGGCATGACTCCACAGGACCTCTATAGATGTGCTGTGGTTTCTGGCACCAATACGTTAACAGCAGATCCTTTAAGTCCTGTAAATTATAAGGTGGGGCCTATGTGGATCATGCTTCTTTGTCCAGCACATTCCAAAGAAGCTTGATCAGCTGAGCTCTGGGCAATTTACCATTGCTGACCCATTTTTGGATTATGACAGGGTGCATTATCTTGCTTTCCCCTAGTGCATCCTCCATTTTCTCTTAGTTAAGTGACACACATGTACCCGTCCTTCCACATGATGTATAATATGTCATGCAACAGACCAGGCCACCTACTTTCTTTGCCCCATTGTGCTTTTGGTGGTAGACATGGGTCAGCATGGACACTCTGACTGCCAGTTTGACAGCAAGCCACGATGCAATGTGTGTTCTGACCCCTGTAGTATTACTTTTCTGTATTGCTACAGTACAGTTCAGCTGAGAGTGTCTGTGTGATTGAAACTTCAATGAACCTGGAACGCCAGTGACCCTGTCGCCAGGTTACCTCACTACGGTGTGTAGTAAGGTTACTAAGGTCTCACGCTGGATGCCTTTCCTGACGGAACCCTTCCATTTTATCCGGGCTTGGGACCATCACTTTATCCGGGGCGTGGACATTGGGTGTGAATTAAACCCCGGCCTTACCTCCCCTTTTAATCAGACTTGGGAGAGACCTGCACTGTATCCAGTGGCTGGGAATTGAACCTAGGCCCTCCGCATGGCGAGCAAGAAGTCTACCAATAGGCCACAATCCCGCGCATTACTTTAATGAAATAATCGTTGTTAATGACTTCATCTACCAGTGGGTTTAATGTTAAATAATTAAAAAAAAGCAAACAAATATTCTGTAAATATTTTCATCAAGTATCTTGCATTATTCGGAATAACATTTAGAGAGAAGTTATGCAGCAGGACATGATTATAGAAATGATCGTAAGAAGATGTGCCGAATAGACACGCCCGTGCACACTCGCACACACGCGCACGCACGCGCGCAACCTGCTGTAGCCAATTTCCCGCGCTGCCAGTGGTCGATTCCAGTCTCCGTCACCTCACGCCGCTCGGGGAGCGGACCTCGCGCTCATTCCGACTCTCTTCCCTTTTTTTATTCCCACCGTCAGACAGACACAGTTAGCGTTCATACACACTCAGCGTAGACTCTGTGCACCCGGAGCCCAGTCCCTCACGCTGGAGCACTCCGTCTCTTTATCTTTCCGCAGCTCACCGGCACGCGTGCGCGCGGTTGCTCTCGCGAGCGCGTCTGAAGTAGACGAATTTGTTTTGTGAGACGCCGAGGAGGAAGAAAAGTAGCCGCAGATCGATTTTGTTGACGGAGAGGCGTTCCTCGAGGAACAGAAAAAAAGAGAAAAGTTTCCTCGGGGAAATGAACGCCCTGTAAAGACGCCTCGGTGTCCTGTACAGGTAAGAGTTAACGTTTTTCTGGTGTACTGGTGGTATAAAACCCTGCAGCTTGGTGACGCTTCGGTGCGTCTGTCTGACAGAAACCTGTCCCGTTCGCGTACCTGCGAGAGGGACACAATTAATCCGCAGTAAATGGCTCTTTTTTTTACGCTGTTAGGAGCTATTATTTGAAGCAGTCTAGTCCAGACTGTAGCCTGTACGAGGTAATTGTCAGTGACACGGTCGAATATGACGCTTTATGTAGTAGTGAGAAGGTGATGAGAGAATAATAATAAGAAGAAGAAGGTGCACTGATGATCTTTTGGTTTATACCGTTCCATCCTGCTGTGTGTGAGAGTGTGTGTGAGAGAGTGAAGGAGTGTGTGTCCAGGTCTCCCATTAGCTCCACTTTTATCCTGGGAACTTGCACGCGCAGTCGATTACAACTGTACGCGCAGGAGTAACGGCACAAGCGCGCGCGCGCTCTTATCCCCGTTCTGCAACGACTTCCGATAATCATAACAAACATATCAATTTACCAACAGCGAGAGGGCAAACACGCACAGGGCAACATGTTGACATCGACCTCTCTGCCTCTGTTCCACCTGTCTGTCTCCTTGTTTCTTCATTTTTTTTCGACCTAATTCTGTCTCCTGTGCATATATTTCCTATAGGTTATAGTAGGTATAGGTTAAGGGCTGGGCAGTCCAAGTTTGCGTACAAGATATAACTGTAAAACAGAAATAATATTCTGTGACATACAGACAAATGAACAAGTACAATATACCAAACAAGACAGTGAAATAATAGATAAAGATCTCAAAAGAGCAGCGGTGAGACATGTCATCATACCAAGTGACAGGTATCATGCAAAGAAAGGACAGTTAGAGGCTGGACTAACCAATAGTGGTGACTGGGAGAAAATGCCACGGCTGTAGGGGTTATATTAACTAACTGGATAAAACCAAGGCTGTAACATTAGTGATAGGACAGGATTGGAGCAGATTCTCAACCTTGGTCAGTAATAATGGATCATATCCTGGATCATATGGATAAACCCTTTGTCAGTTGTCCGTTGGTAGGGCATTATATAGTTAGGAAATACTGTATATGCATAATACAGAGAATACCATCTTTATTCTCTCTCTCTTTCTCTCTCTCTCTCTCTCTCTCTCACTCTGTGATTTTGTATCCATAATTATAAAATAAAAGTTTTGCACAAGCAAGAATATTCACATGTATAATTGCAATGTTTTTAACTGGTTACAACTTATTTTTGACTCCTATACAGATTTTGACTCCTGTATTTGTCGTACTGTATAGGTTATATTGAACTTCATATGCATACAGTGTTTTGCCAATAATATTATAAATAACTAAGACAGGATATATACAGGAGAAACAGACAAGTGACAATGCAACAGAGTCAATGTCACAAAACAGAATACATGCCCTCAAGCCACTAAATATAACCACTGATGAATTTTCGGTTAGAAAAATTAGAAAATAATGAGCAACTGTTCAGTATGGACAAAAATAAAGTATTACAGTCATTGTGCTATAGTGTGTTATTTTGATAAGAACTGCAACTTAGGAGACAAATGATTTTTGACCATCAATTTAACTTTTTTAATGATCAATTTTTTGATCACTGCTGGCATAATAATTAATCAAAACTCTGGCAGAAACCCACATCAGGAATAACTGCCTAATTGATCACTCACATTTCTTTGATTTTAAATCAGTTCAGCAGATGCAGCAGGGTTTTTCTCTTAAGACTCAATACTATTTTTTTTTATCCATTGTTAGAGTGTAAAAATTGTGCTATTTTTTGTCGACTCTTGTCTTGAATTCTTTCACGATGACGGAGGAAGTGCAATTTTATCACATCCTTTATGTTCCTGTCTATCTCTTTTGGAATGTTTTTTTTCCTGATTTCTCTGTCATATTACGCGCGTGTTTGTGTAAAACACGTGCTATGCTTTGTTACACCTTCAGAAGGCTGAGCTGCTTATTGACATCACTAAAGTATGCATGCTGTCACTCTCAGTTGAGGCGATAGCTCACGCTGGAGAAAGGACAACCGATGAAGAGCGACAGTTCCCTGCTGGGCCTCTCACTTTTATCCCGGCATAGATTTCCGATCTCTCACTCATTTACTAGCTCACAATGCACTCTTCAGTTGCAGCTAACTTTCATTATTTGCAAACAGGGAATAATAAAAAAAACAGCATCAGTAACGTATTTAGTCTTTTCCTCATCACCAGTTCTAGCACATAAATGATAACAAACGTGCAGACACACTGTGATGGACTGAAGGCTCCGCAGATAAGCCTAAGATCCTATTGACACCTACCTGACCTGGTTCTCAGCTTGCTGCCAGCAGGTATGCATGCATCTGTGAGAAAACTGCTTCAGATGGTAGATTTGGACACACTCCAACCTGGAAAACTCACATGACCACACATGCATGGTACCTTAGCTCTAACAGCATAGGAGCTTTAGTGCTGGGCAGCCGTGCACGTCGCATGCAATCCCTCAGCCTAGCCCAGCTGGCACTTTATGGTTCCAACCTGCCTAGAAGAGTGAGCTGGCCTGACTATGCATGTGTGTGGCCGTAAGCCCCTTAAGCTCATACATGGTCTCATGGGCATCTCTGCCTCTCTAACGCCATGTTCCTCTAAGGGATCTGCAAACATTAGCTGCTGCAGTCCTTGCGTGAACTTGCATAAGTGTTACTCATGGTATATGTGAGCTTAAAAGTGTATATACATCTAGGTAAATTGCTTTCAGCCTTTTATCCTTTACAAATTTTAAACAGTCAATTAGAAACAGATTTATTTCAGCTTTAATTTACCACATAAACTAGTTCAGAAGTTTACATACACCGAGTTGATCATGTCTATAATGATATTTAGATTCTCCTGACTGTCCTGTTGTCATTATTAGGAGTTAATTGGGAGTTCCTGTTTAGCTGTATAGCTATATATGTTGTATGCAAACCTAAAAATATTTGGGCCACCTGGATATAGCATAGCTTAAGAACGAGACATAAATAATAAAACTCCCAAGAATTAAGCAACTTTGGTCTGAAAGGTTCACCTGAACCCCAAGATTGCCAAGGCTTCAGAAAATCTTGTGTAAGATATAAGCTCTTATTTCAAGACTGGTAATAAATGCCAGGACCAACACCTAGTCTTATGGAGGAGTCAATTAAAACACAAATTGATTTAATCTTTCTTAATGATCAGTGTTATGTACAGTACCCCTTGAACTTTTCCACATTTTGTCATATTACAGCCACAGATGTAAATGTATTTTATTGGGATTTTATGCGATAAACAAACACAAAGCGGATATCCACAGCTCAGATGGAAGAATCTGTCCACAGGACAACTATTAGTCATGCTACTGTATACACAAATCTGGCCTTTATGGAAGAGTGGCATGAAGAAAGCCGTTGTTGAATGAAATCTATAGGAAGTCCGGTTTGCAGTTTGTAACAAGCCATGTGAGGGACACAGGACACATGTGGAAGAAGTGCTTTGTCAAATGAGACCAAAACTGATCTTTTTGGCCTAAATGCGAATCGCTACAGTATGTGTGGTGGAAAAACTAACACTGTGCATGGTGGTGGCAGCATCATGTTATGGTGTTTTTCTTCAGCAGGGACAGGGAAGCTGGTGAGAGTTAATGGGAAGATGGATGGAGCCAAGAGGACGTGTTCAAATCTGCAATACTCACCTTTCAGCAGGAAAACAACATTAAATATCCAGCCAGAGCTACAATGGAACGATTAAGATTAAAGAATATTTATGTGTTAGAATGACCCAGGCAAAGTCCAGGCCTAAATCCAATCGAGAATCTCCTGTCTCCTGTTTTCAGACACTCTTCATTAATTCTGACTAAGCTTGAGCTATTTTGCAAAGAAGAACGGGCAAGAATTTCACTCTAGATGTGCAAAGCTAGTAGAGATATAACCTAAAAGACATTATTTTGCAAGGCACAGTGTGAAAAGGTTGAGGTTAATCTGAGAAACATTATCCTCATTGTGAAGTATGGGTTGTTTTTCCTGGAAAAAAAACTAATGCACTTCAGAAAATAGATGCCATCAAATGGAAGGAAGTTTATCTAGATACTGTACAGTACTAAAGCAATGCCTTAAGACAGGGCTTTTCAACTCCAGTCCTGGAGGACCAGTGGCTAGTGCAGTTTTGTGATATTCTTGCTAAAGCCCAGATGATTCAGCTAATCTGTTAATTACCAGGTTTGTTACCAGGTTCATAACTGTGTCTTTCAGCAGGGGAATGATACCACGCACACCTTAAAGCTAAATGCCTTAAGTTAAAGTATTGGTGTGGCCACGTCAAAGCCTTGAACCTCTTTGGAAATTTGTTGATGAAATGTATAACCATATCCGAGCACTAAGACCCAAAACCTGTGATACACAAGTATTCCAAGTAGTGTGAGAAGCTTGTGGAAGTTGGGGTTATGCAGTCAAAGGGCAATGCCACCATTTGAAAATTCCAATTAATTTACTCTTCATGTCTTTGCATAATGGAGGGAAGAAACCAGAGAACTCAAGAACTCAAGAGAGTAAACTCAGCAAGCACAGAGAGAACGCCATGCGCACCGACCCGGAGGCACGATGCAAATTCTTAAACCTGGAGGCATGAGGTTACAGTGGTAACCACTACATCACCCTGATGCCCGCACTTCCAACAAATAAAACCAAATGTTATGTATACTTATGACTTAATGAAAATCTAATCTAGTAAATAGAGCTGAAACAAATTATTGTTTAGCTACAAAGGGCTCTTTTAGAAACAAAGAAGATACAGTACTTGAAATGACCTAACACAGAAAATGTATAAAAAATTGAATGCCTGTAGCCTAGCTGTATGTAAATGTTTGACTTCAATCACAGATTTAATGCTCAAACGTTAAGCTTCATATAAAAAAATAACACGATGAAGGGCTCATATCAGAAAATTTATTCTAAATCCACTCGCTTTCCACAAAGCTGTGTATCGTTGGGGTCTCCCATGATCCGTTTCAAAGCACATCAAAGCCTGGCAGAAATCAATCACTTTTCTCCCTCTTACATAGCACATTTATACGTTGTGCATCATACTGTTTTCAAGGCAACTGGCAGACATTCAGTATTGTACATGGTATGAGTAAGTGTATGCCTGCATGTCTGTGTGTGTGTGTGAGAGAGAGAGAGAGAGAGAGAGAGTGAGAGAGAGAGAGACGGGGGAGAAGGAGTTGTCTCTACCTCCTCACACAAAGAACACAGGATCTGGGTTAGCCCGCAGTGCGCATTTATACACACCCCTCCAGCGTCTGTAAGTGCACATAAAAGCCATCAATCTTCATTAGTGTCACAGAAGCCTGACTCCATTCAACAAATTATCATTGTTAGGCAAAATTCAGGCTGGCGTGTACAGGCCTGCTGTACTGTAGAGCTGCAGCTTCTGGAGCACGAGCTCATTTGCAGCGTTCAGAAAAGCTGCATCAATATCGCGCTCCTGCTCAAGTCCCTGTGTCCTTCAGCCACACCAGCTGTGTGTGAAGGAGAACGGGGAGATATGATAGCTAGGGAGCGTGAGGCCCGTGGTGTGTTGTTTGTAGGGTAAAGAAGGGGAGGGATTGTGTTGAAACAGAATAATAGATGGTGAACGTGCAAGGCAATTTGTTTTGGTGCGTGTGTATGTCTGAATACGTGCACATCTTTGATGCTGTGGACCTGGTGACCGTAGGCTCACATCGAGCTGCCAGATCCAATGTATCACCTCTCTTTCCTCAAACGCACTTTGTGTCAGCTCATGGAATGCTAAGGTGTTTATATACCAGTGATTGTGTGTGTGTATGTATGTAAGACAGATGGAACCCTGTTTCGTTCCCTGCTTCAATAACATAAAATGTTTGTGTTTGTTTAAACCACTAGCTATCTTCAAATTGTCTATTAAACAGCAGAATGAAAAAGGTGAAGAAAGATATTTTTTAAACTGACACATTTGGCCAATTTACCTTAACAGTTTTTAGCCAAGCTAATAACTAGATATCCAGACAATATTATGCAATAGTTTTTGAACACTGAAATCATCAAAAAACTGAATGTGTTAGCCATGAAAGTAAACTGTCTCCCAAGAACTAACAAGAAAAATTAACATATAAAAACAGTACCGTGTTTATTATCGATGTAACATTCATCAATTCTAGTCAATAATCAGTTGATTTTCTATGCATTGATTATGAGACTATATATTTTAATTGTATAAACACTATGTTGCATGTTTTTTCTGCTACCCAAGCAACTGAAAACCCCAAATCCGGGAGCTAGCCATATAGCCGTATGGAATTAAATTTGTACTAAATCCACTGTAACTTTGAAAGATAGCAACTCGATTTAGCTCAGTGGGACTGCACAAGCTTCATATGAGTCTCAGATAAACTTTGTAATGCATTTTTTTTGCAAATAACGAGGGTTGTAGAACTTGGCCAAGATTACTTCCATTTTACCTGCGGTCGGGGTGACAAGCTTGACACTCGGTGTGCAGAGCAAGAAAATTCATACCGACCAAGACCCATTGTAATCTACTTATGTGTACCTTAATTTTGATTTGGTTTTGATTGACAGACTTGACGAAAAAAAAAATAAATCCAAAACTTTGTAAAAAAAGCATTGTATTGTGTGGTTAACCGGCTATTAATTGATCATGAGTGGTTTACTCAACGCTAAACCGACTCCCATCTCTAGTGCTTATCGTACATGCTATTCACATCATTTGATGTACTGTTATAGCTTATGTATTTGCCTTCAAACTGTATATAATTGAAAAGTAAGAGCATTATCATATAACGACTAGGAGGCACATTAAAAGTAATAGTGTTGAGTTTGAGTCTCTGCCTCTTTTTAAGCGTGGTTATTTCACCTAGAGTGTTAAAGCTTCTACCATTTCCTGCTTAAATAATTGCAAATCAACAAAGCCCTAACACACAAATTCCCAAAGACATGCATAAAGGTCATGCATTAATTTTCATTAAATTGGCCAGGGTGGCAAAGCACAGGCCTGCACGGTTTAGCCTTAAGAACTGCGTAATCCTGCTTTAGCCAGGCAGCTTTTCCCTTTTTGAAAAACCTCCATCAGGCACTCACCTGGCCAGTGTTTCAGAACAGAGACAGACCTACAGTATATTGCAGTGTAATAAAATGGAGAACAGGGAGCACTTGGCTTAAACAGGCCCTCATGCTGATTGGAGGAGCCAGGCGATTGCGCTGACCTTTCAGATCCAAAAGAAACGTGTGTACGAATGTGGTCCTGTGTGTATTTAGAGCAAGGAAGGAAGGAGAACCTGATTGATGAAGTCTTATTGAAAGTGTAAACTAGATGCCAGGCCCAGTAGTCTATATTCACCCTGAATCAAAGATAAACAATCTCACAGGCGTCTGTCACCAGGACGTCCCCCCGTCCCCACCCCTGATGGGCATGGTTGTGTACTGAGTTACAGCAGGACTTCCCATAAACTGGATTACACCCTGATTCCTGACAATGTGTGTCCTCTTTCAGTTAAATGAGCTGCAGGACACCATGAGGATATCAGTTACCCACACATACTGTAGGTGACACTTGGATGCCAAAACAGAGCGAGAAAGGGCGAGCAGTACAACACTGTAGAAGATGGAAGCAACCTGACAAATCAAAATAGCTCACACTTTATAATACTCAGGGCATCGAATAGATAAGACAGGGGGTTGAACAATAACGTCTGTTCATTTTTGCACTGCTTTAGTCATTAAGATATGCGTCAGATTGTAGCCCTAAATCATCCCTGTAAATCATCACATTAAGTTGTTAATTCATTGTGAATCGCTGTTATAACTGCTCCATGGATATTAGAAGTTTCTTGAGGTTTGGATTTTAATCAGATCCAGTGTTCCAGCAGGACTACAGCTCCCTAATTCCCCCCTTTCAGTGGAAAAAAACTCCTTAATGTAGCCATGCAGCACATTTTCAAGCTGTAGAATGTGACTGATAGATAAACTCACATAGGTCGTGTTGGCAGTAATATGAGGTGGCACTTTGAATGCTCTTTCATCTGCCTCAAACCGCTTATAACTGAACAGCACTTGAGCAGTTAGTGAGGAGCTGTGCCACGGCGTGCTCTCTTCTTTATCAGGGTTTCCTTAGAAAGCCGCAAATATATTTTTTTGTATTTCACCAAGGCTACATAGCAAGTTGTAAGACCTGGATTATAACAGCTTTCATCCAAATGCTATAAAGTAGCTGCGGCACTAAATTGTTCCTTTTCTAGATTAACTTTATTAAATCATATTCAAAGGGAATTAAAGGTGGGTGGATAATTTTGATTCAGTGACGTGTTATGATTCTTTTGTGTGGCAATACATGTTTTGCACCAGTGACCCTGAAATCCATTTTATAAAAAGTTCTGAAATTTATTTTTTTAATATATACAGTATATGTTTGCATTTAAGGTGGTTAACATACTGTCAGTCTGAAAAGGTTCCTCAAAGGGTGTCTGGTAATGCTCCAGCTGAGATACCACTCAGAAAATGCATATTTTTATACCTTAAACACCCTTTATATCATTCCCTGTCTGTTTTAGTGTTTGTGTACAGTAAATGAGCTACTGCTAAGTCCCACTCTAGCAGCTCCCATTATGAGGAAAATTGAATCGGCTTGTTAAAACTATATTCCCAACCAGGTTCGATTCCCATCTCTGTGTGCATGGAGTTTGCATGTTCTCTCTGTGCTTGGTTGGTTTCCTCTGGGTACATCGGTTTCCTCCCGCAGTCCAAAGATATGCAGATTAGGCCAATTGGCGTTCCCAAATTGCCCAAAGTGTGTGAGTATGCATATGTGTGTGTGTCCCGTGATGGATTGGCACCCTGTCCAGAGTGTACCCCGCCTCATGTCCTAAGTCTCCTGTGATAGGCTCCAGGTCACCCGTGACTCTAAACACAGGATAAGGCAGTATAGATTATGAGTGAGTGAGTGAGTGAGTGTTTAAACTCTGGGAAAACAAACACAGAAAAAAAAAACAAAGCAGGAATGTTTTTTTTCTTATGTTTTTTTGTTTGTACATGCACACTGAAGACATATTCCGAATCTCTAAAATGACTTAAAAGTTAATTTTGCTTAACAGATGCCCTGTAGCTGTCTGTTGTAGCTTTTGATTCCTGACAGTAGTAGAAATTAATGACAGACTTTCACTGTTGTAGCCCATTTCTCATAAGGTTCGATGTGTGCTTTGTTCTGAAATATTTTTCTGCTTAGAAACTATTACAAAGAGTGATTATTGGCGATTCTCCTTTGATAGTCTATAGACTTTGTAGACCCTATAGAATGTCATGATACAAAAAATAGATTATTAGAACATAAGCAGTTTCTGAAATACTAAAGCCAGCCTGTCTAACAGCAACAAGCATGCTACACACGCAGAGTCATCGAGATAACATTTAATCTGATGTTTGATATGAACATTGACCGGAGCCCTTAACTTATGTTTCTGGGCATTTCTCTGCTGCCACATTATATGGTGATTGGATAAATGCCTAAATGCGCAGGTCTTTCTTAATAAGTGGAAAATACTGTCAGTGAAAGATACACACTGTTTACGCTTTAAACAACCCCCCCTAGGTATGTGTGAAACATTTTATTAGGTATTGATACAGAGCTATAAAAGTGCACATAGCAACCAGGAGCATAAGTGTGTAAATGACATTGAGTCCATTTGTGCTGTTTTCTCCACCCTTTATTTCTGTCAGCCAGTTGTGTGTGAGTGATGTGATTTAGCCCTCCCACTATTTCTGTGTCCTTGTGTTAGGACACACAGGCTCAGCAGAGGGCTCCGTGGTAATTGCAGTGCTTAGGGCCTCGCACTTCACCTTCAATTACGCTTGCGCGTTTTTGTCATTTCTGCAGGAGAGGCGGTCGGGGTGGGCGGTCACATTTAAACATATCTTCCTAGCAGCTGACAGGAACACTTTACCTCAGCATTCTAAACGCCAAAAACATCTGGTCTTATCCCACTCTGCTAAGAAAGACACACACACACACACACACACACACACACACACACACACACACATTTTGATTGCCAGTACATGACTGCCAATATTAAACTGTCACAGTACTGTAGCAGTATTTTATTCATTTATTTTTTTTTACATGAAATGAGGTATACTGTGTATTTTTGTGTCCATGTGTTTAAGAAGGTCTGGAAGCTGGAAAGTAGGAGTGGAGATAGAAGATCAGGATCAGATAACATCAGGGGGCTTTTCATAAAGGTAATTAAATAAACGCTGACGCTTACTTCATGAAGAAGACTTTTACTAGCTGTATTTTTCCGCTTTATTTTAAAGAGAGTAATGATCTTTGGATATCTGTGTATGTCAGAGGTTGAGATCTATACATAGTAAGGTAATCTCATGAGGTCTGATATAAAGTAGTTGAGTGTCTGATTAGGGTTAAGTATGTTGTTCTTTACCGACCACAGACGACTAAAGGGAATTCGAACAGAATTCATCCATCTATTGTTATGAATGTCATGGTTTCTTTATATTTGAGTAAGGAGAGGCTGGGGTTCATTTCATTACTTGATGTTCAAAACTGATGTAAGTCTTCTGTCTGATTTGTCCTGTTTGGGAGAGAGAGGGGTCAGCTTTGATGATTTATGGCTGCAACGCTTCATACCAGCACACAACGATTAATCTCTGCTGGGAAGACTTCAGGAGTACAACTTTAACCTCTGCCTCCCTTCCTGACAAACACACACACACACACACGCACACACACACACACACACACACACACACACACACACACACACACACCACAGACACAGGTGAGAATTAGCTGAGGATTGTTAAAGACATATCCCACCTGTGTGTTTCTGTATGTTATGTCTTTGTTTATGTTTAGATTATTTTTAGAGCAATTTGATGGCAGATATAACCTGCTGTATCAGCATTAAGAGTCAGTTAGTCAGTCCATGTTATTTATTTATTAATTTAGTTATAAATAACATTTAAAACACAAGTTGTCCAAAGAGCTATACATACAGGTGGATCGCATATAAAACATAAGATTCTTTACTTGACTTTCTGTGCAGTCCAGTCAGGTTACAAGTAGTTTTGCAAGTAGTTTATAGCACTGAGGTCACCACATACAAGATTAATAAAGAATAAAGTCTCAGATCGCCTTATTCAGTAGCATCTAGGCAACTGCTCATAAACAAAAGCATTTGCCTTTATCCGTAAAATAAGTAAAACTCTAAAATATATTTCAGACAAAACAAAATTATCAAAGAAAAACAATTTTAGACATTTGACCTTGCTTTGATCCTGATCATGTTTAAATCTCATTAGCTTGCTAAAATACTCCTCCTACAAAAAAATCAACTATTTGAGAAATTTCGATGGACACATGAGGGAGAGATGGCTGGACAAAGGGACGGACAACCTAAAACATTAATGCCTCTAGCATCCAGTTACATAATTGCATAAAAATATAAGTGGACACAAAGAAACTGACACACATTTTGACACAGATATTGCCAATGTTGGTGCATAAATCTTCCTAATAATTATTATATTAATAAAAATTGTCCAATTTTTACAGTATGGATTTTTGATTATTTGGCAATGTACGGTATAAAACAAAAGCTAATCCAGCACAAACTATTTTTTTTTTTTGTGGAAGACAAAGTAGTAAAGACAAAAAGGGGAAAATTTCTGTAACATATTTGATGAGACCTGGGAATAGGTCACTGGACAGGTCTTAAATCGATGTCATAAAGTATATTTATAGCTTTTTTTTTCTTTGGTGCTGCGTATAATTTTATTAATGTTTTAATAGAGATGAGCTGAGCAAGCGCACATCTGCTATACTTAAGTAAGTGTATAAGTAAGGCCACTGTCTGATCAAAAAAAGTCACACACTCTTACATTTTAGCCGCATTATGTTGATGAGCCTAGACCTGACTAACTGAAGCAACCCTAGATCATAACACGACCTCCAGAGGCTCGTACAGTGGATACTAAGCATAATGGTGCATCACTTCATGTGCTTCCCCTCTTTCTCCAACATAACCATCACTGTGGAACAGGGCCAATCTGTACTCATTAGACCACATGACCTCTTTCCATTGCTCAAAAGTCTTTATGTTGCATAGCAAACTGAAGCCTTTTTTCTGATTAGTCACACTAACAAGTGTGTTTGTGTGTGTGTGTGTGTGTGTGTGTGTGTGTGTGTGTGTGTGTGTGGAAATGCTCTTTCACTATTAAACTTTGCTGTAATTTTTACTGTTGATTTCTTTTGTGTTTAAGTGATTTCCAATTATGGTAATTTATTATTTTTTTCCAAGCACATTTCTTTCCCAGGATTCATCCAGGTTGTATAAACATGCTGGATAAATCTGATTACAAGTTCAGTCATTTCAGAAGTCTCCTTAGTTGTTTTCTTTGCTTGATCCAGGCCAATAATTTGATCCGTCTGAAACACTGTAACATTTTTTTTTCTTTACCACCCAGGATACATCTTTTGACAGGGTTGTTTAAAAAAATGAGATGCTACTTACTGCATTAGTAAGAGATAAAAGAATTGTTACCAGTTGAACAAGGAGTAATTATCCAATTAAAGGCTCTTAAGTCTTTGCTTATTTAAATCCAAGCAGTGACTTGTTTTGGCTGTGCAGTGTATTTTTTAATTCATATACAATTTGGTCTTTGAGATAAGGTTAAGCTGCTTTAATTTATCTTAAATTTTCTTTTCATATAAACCCCCTTTCATTGGCAAAACTATTAAATAATAAATAGACTTATACTTAAGTACTTGATATTTCATACCAAGAAATAATTTGACAAACTGTCAGACAGGGGCGCTAGTGTTATTCCTGCTCATTGCTTGAGCAATTATCATGCAAGAAAAATCTACTTAAGTTCAAGGTCAGAATCATGTGTAATTGAGAGGCGTCTCTGTTTTTTGCAGATTTATTACGTCTGCACACACAAATCCTTCACAGCTGTTCGAGCATCACGTAAGTCTGCTGTTATTTGATATCTGAATACCAATACAGAGTTTTTGCTGTAATAAACATCTTTGTCTTGAATACAGTCAGTGTGTGTATGTGTTGCTGAGAAGCTCTAATGGCTTTTCTCTACTGTTGAGCTTTTGAAGCTTATCCACTATGATTTGTCTAGTACTGCACACACACAGAGACTTTGATGAGAGCAGCAGTCAGCAGTTGTGTGCTTGATCTGCTCTGTGGGTTCGAGGTGCTAAAAGCCTTAATGCAATGTTTTACAGAGCAGAGATGAGCATCAGCCTGACTGGGGGCTTGGACTACTGCTGTACCACTCTATAACTCTGCCTCTCTAGCCCTAAACTGAAAAGAAGAGCATTAAAAAAGAAGCTAGAATCAGTTTGGATTAAAGTAATGTATTTCCTAGTTTTATAGTGTCTTGATACTTCCACCTTTTCTTCTATTTTGTCATCCGCCCCCACAGAAAAGAGGTGAAAGGAAAAGTGTCTCTTTATTTTATTTTGTTGGTCTTGTGGGAAGAGCTTTGATATCCATCCAGTATATTCCCTACAGTTTCTCAATCGCACTTAGATTTTTTTTTTCATACTCGCTTCATCTCGTCCTTTCGTTCCTACACTTTTTTTGCCAGGACATTGCCTACTTTTGCACTCCCTCAATTCATTTCATTGTCTGTATTACTGACACAACTGGCACGCCATTTTTTCTTTACAGTATTGCCAAAGCAATTATAAGATTATCAGCATACAAACAAACAAAAGAAGCCAGCACAGTGCTATTACTGTAATTTAACTATAATAATCACTGTATAATTGGCATTTGTTCCTCTTTTTCAATTGTTTGTGTAAGATCACTTACACACACTTGCACAAAATATTTCAAGGAAGACTGAAGATGCAGAACACTTATTATTATTTTTGAGCAGAAAACATTACTACAGTATATACCTTCTCCCCGAAATAGACAAGAGTCTCTTATCTTTACTTTTTTCCCTTTTTCCCTTTTCAAGATTTTTTTGTATTCATCTGCATCTCCATCTGTCTCCCCTACCCTGAGGTTTTTATGTCTTCGAGCCTGGGCTTGTTTCTTAATTTATTAATGAATTTAATTATTTATTTCACCTTCTGTGATGATCATGGTACAGCTTTATTGGTGTGACTGTATCAAGTATAATGTTGCCAAGCACAGCAAACTTTAAACTGTCAACTGGTACATGTACATGTAATTACAGTAATAAAAACAACAGCAAAAACAACAATAATAGTATGTTTTACACAAAGCAATTTTACCTTTGTCGTGTACTTGGTAGAGATCTGCCCTTATTTTAAATCGTTGAGAAAGACTTTTGCAATTTATTTTATGAATGGCTTCTTGTATCGGTTTTCTGAAATCGATACTACTACTACTACTACTAATACTATTAATACTAATTATTTGTTTTTATTCTGATTTTATAGTTAAGTGGCAAGGGTTAAAATTTCCCTAATTTCCCTAAACCCGTTATGAATCAATAGTGAATTAATAGTGTTTAAATGAAGTTTTATTTAAACAATTCTAGTAGCACAGTCTTAACCAATTTATTGAGTGCAAATCTTCATTCAACAATGCGAATGATAAACATACTGAGCCAATAGTGAGCATTGTGTAAACAAGTGTGCCCCTTGTGGTGTAGACTTTAATAGACATGCGAGCTGTAGATAAATATTATGCAAAACAAACATTATTGGTCAATAAACACTTTATTAAAAACTTCTTAACAGCAGTTAATCAATTGATGTTTAATCATTAAGATATCTTGTGTATAGTGGTATATTAGTGGTATTGTTGATTCCAGGTACTTAAATGTCTGTCTCAGTTTTAGAGTGTTCTGTGAAGGAGATCATACAGAAGTCCGCGAATTTTATGCAATGTTAATCCATCCACTAAAAGCAAGACGTTTTGACACAAAAGTCTCAGGTTTCACTGCAGAATCAATGGAGAAAAAGATGAGTAGTGCATGTGATAACTCAGAAAAATGACAATCTATTTCCAGGTTCTAAATCACCAACAGCATGCTGTCAGGTATTAAAGTCAACCACATCAGCACAGAGCTTTGTGCTCATTATAGCACTGCACTGAAGCAATGCCAAGTTTGTAGTCCAATTAAAGAATTATAATGGCCTTTATGTTACCTGTGAAAGAGAAAACACAGTGTCTTATAACAAAGTCTCATCACAACATATAAACACAGCATTTCACAACATTTTATACAACACTTATACTCCAAGTAATCTGATATAGAGCATTACAGCACTGGGATGTTTAATCATACTCATAACTCCACTTATAACTCACTCATAATTACACTAGCTGTCGGTTACCAGCGTGGGTGAAAGTAGGACAGTAAAGACAGCAGTCCTGTGGAGAGAGCAGCTGCCTGCCAAAACCTGGCGTTGTACATTTTTTAAAACGCACTTATGAGTGTGCCATTAAATTTGACGCGAACAAAGTCGAGGGCACATCTTGTATCTTAAATTATTTAATATTTTGTCTGCTTACTAACTGGTAACTTGTTCTGAAATGCATCTGAACTGTTACGTGGTGCGGTATGGAGAGCCGCACCATGAGCTGTTATGATGTTTTTAAGAGCCCTAACACAGGGCTTCAGAGGAGGTAAATGAAACAGGAGTTTGTGAGAATGCTTATGATATGCATGGAAGGACCCTCCCATTAAGAGATGGCTTGGGATTATTAGTTAGAAACTTAAAAGGAAATAAAAGAAAATTGGAAACACAAAATAAACAGAGCTCCGTCATCTACGCGAGAACAGACCGGTGTCTGTAAACTAAAACAAAAATATATCCTTTGGGGCCTATGCCCTTTCTGAGGATTTATAAGAGAGAGATAGTTTTGTGTATTAACATAATTACCCCACCTGAGAGCATACACTTAACTAAGAGTGTACGCTTAACTAATGTGTGTCGCTCTTTCTCTCTGTCGTTCACCGCTGTCTAGAGTGCAAGACAGAGGCTGTCTTTGCCTCTTTGACACATTTCCTGGCAACTGTGTGTCTACCTGGTCGCACCTCTGCTTGTTCATAACTCCGCGGGGTAGCAGCCTGCGAATCTGCCCGTTCTGAACAGTGCAATGGTTCTGCCCCTTGTGAGACCCTGCGTCGGTACATTAACTTTCCATGTTGTTTTAGTTATGGCTAATGAGAGCTACAAAGCTAACTAGCTTCGAACACGAGACTGAATCCCAAATTCATCTGTAACTCCTCATCATAGGCACTACTTGGTGTGTGAAACAAAAGAATTTTACTCACAGCCATGGCCAGAAGTTTTGAGAATGACACAAAAATTTGTTTTTTAGAAGGTTTTTAAAAAGGCAATTTGCATAAAAGTGATCCTATGAATTGAAATAATTGCAAAGTCCATCTTTGTCAAGAAAATTAATTCAATCCCCAAAAAGAAATAAAATATTTCTACTATTCTATTTCGCATCATTGCTTTACACAAAAAGGGATTCACAGGCAAGGATATTACTTCTAGTGAAATTGCACCTAACTCAACTATTTATTGGATTATCAAAAACTTTAAAGAGAGAGGTTCAACTGTTGTGGAGTAGGCTTCAGAATGCTCAAGAAGGTCCAGCAAGCTCCAGGACGGTTTGATTGTGTTGATTAAGGTTCAGGATTAGGGAACCACCAGTGGAGATCTTGTTCAGAAATTGCAGAGCTAGCAGGTATGAGTAAATCGGTACTCGCAATGAGATGTGAACTTTTGGAGAATGGCTTGGTGTCAAGAAGAGCAGCAAAGAAGCCAGTTCTTTACAGAAAAAAAACTTAAGCACACTGATTTTCTGTAAAAGGTACAGGGATTGGGCTGCTAAGGACTGTAGTAAGGTCATTTTCTCTGATGAGTCTCCTGTCCAATTGTTTTGTGCACCTAAAAAAAGACTTATCTGGAGAAGAAAAGGTGACCAGTCTTGTGTCATGCCAACTGTAATGCACACTGAGACCATTCATATGTGGGGTGGCCAGGGGAGTGGAATTTTGCCTAGAAACACAGTCGAATAAAAAAATGGTACAAAAGCATCCTCAGAGGACAACTTTTCCCAACCATCCAAGAACAGTTTGGTAACTAAGAATGCCTTTTCCAGCATGATGGAGCACCTTACCAAAGGGCAAAAATGATAACTAAGTGGCTTGGGGAACAAAACATCGAATTTTTGGGTCCATGTCTAGGAAAAACCCCAGACCTTAATTTCATTGAGAACTTGTGGTCAAACCTCAAGAGGCAGGTGGACAAACAAAATTTTAATAACCTCTCAAATTAATTCTTGCAAAAATCAAAGCTCTCCAAGCATTGATTATGCAACAATGGCCTGCCATTAGTCAGGATGTGGCTCAGAAATTGATTGATAGCATGCCAGGGCGAATTGCAGAGGTCTTGAAAAAGAAGAGACAAAACTCTTTGCATAAACATAACTGTTAATAAATGCTTTTGACATTTACAAACTTCTTGTAATTATACTTTAGTACAACATGTACCCGACCCGTTGACATGGAATTTAATTGCACACTCATAAGCGTGTTTTAAAAAATATACAGCGCCATCTGTTGAATTTTGAGATAATTTTTGAGATGATTTTTCCAACGTAGAATTTTTTTCTATTTAAATTTCAGAATAGCATATCTTCTCTTCCCATGGACTGATTACAATGAAACAAAGCCTACAGTATATGTTTCCTTAAGCTTAGCCAAATACACTTGCAAAATCCCCTTAGAAATTCGCCTTGTAGTTTTTACGTTGCATGCACAAACAAACAGACCGACAGAACTTCCAAAAACCATCTTGATGTGTTTTATTATTCCTCTTACCCCCCCCCCCAAATTATTATTTGCAAATATCTTAAACATCATCCTGAAGTTTGCAGACGACACAGCAGTGGTAGAAGGATAACAACCTCTCCCTCAACACGGGCAAGACGAAGGGAATGATAGTGGACATGCTTAAACAGCTTTAAATGTCTAGTCTACTAAGGTCCTTTTAGAGAATCCTGACTAACTGCATCACTGTGTGGTACGGAAGTACTACTCTTATGGACCGCAAACGCCTGCAGTGTTGAAGACTGCTCAAAAGATCACAAGAACTTCGTTACCATCCCTGCAGAGCAGTGACTACAGTATTGCAGAGTCCACAGGATAACTGCCTTCATCCCGAGCACGGACTGTCATGACCTCTTCCCTCAGGCCGGAGATACAGAAGTGTGAGATGCAGAACTCATTTTTTTCCACTGCCATTAGACTCAGATAGCTGACAGGAGTTTACAATCATGGACTACCAACTGGACCTTGACACAGATCTCAGGACATTTATTGCAGACTTTGTACAATCATCTGCACAATAATAATCACGAACAATCATCTGCATAATCACTGGAACAATTAATTGCACTATTTGTACCAACCATTGGAGCTTTGCACATACACTACAGACTTTTTTCTCAAACATATCACAGACCTTTCCACTTTAGCTTTTTATTTAACTTTATTTGGGATTTAAACAGGGGAACCTGGAAATTACTTGTTGTCAGTCACCAACCAGCTTTACCAGTCGAAGTTAGTTATGCCAGTTGTAAAAGGATCAGTGCTAGAGAAGCAAAATACCTGGTCAAATAAACAAAGAAATCATAAAATAGTGTTTGTGAAATTGCTGGATCAAAGCAACATCACACTTAAAAGGTTGTGCTGTGCAATACAAGAGCATTACCTCGAATTTTCTATTGCTTATTTATTATATCTCATCACAACATTTTCTTACATTTTATCACAATGCCATCACATATCATTGTGTCCTATCAACAATTTTTTATCAATATCTCGTCAGAACATCTCACCACAGTGTCTCACCACAATGTCCCACCACATCTCATTACATCTTAAGGCACTATCACGTCACAGCATCGTTTCGCAAAATCTTACCAAAGGATCTCAGAAAAATGTCTGATCGCATAATCTCATCACAACACCTTATCATTGCAAGGTTGTACCATCTAATCACAATGTCTTGTCGCAACGTCCCAGCGCAACATCCTGGCACAATGTCTAAGAAAAGCAGCTTGGCATAATGTCCCAGCACAACAGCTTACCACAGCTACAGTAGCATCTTGTCATTTTATTGCCCTGCCCCAGCCAATCAGTGTTCACCTTGTTGGAACATTGACACATAACATGTTAGGATTTTGGAAGCGTAATTTGTATAGTTTTGGAATATGCATCATGTACTCATTACTGAACAGATGCCATGAATATATCATTCATTATACTGTACATTGGCTTATAGTCAACCAGGTTCCTTTTGTATTAAATTATGCATGTGAGATGAAGCTGAGAAAAAGAGAAAGAGAGAGAGACAGAGAGAGGTCTTATTAACCATTGTATTATCATTGTTAACATGTGTTTATACAATATTTATGTTGATGCATGCATATCAGGCATGCATATCTTTTCCTCTGCTCTCCTTCTGCATCCACCCTCGCGTTGTAAAGCCTTCTGAACAATCCCAATTAACTCAATGTAAGCTAGTCTTCATCGCCTCCCAGGCTGCCTAACGGTTACTTTCATGAATGACTGACTCAGAAGAATTGATAATTGCAGCATTGGGTTCAAGTAGCTCCACCTTTTTTCAGGAGCCTGCTCCTCTCTCCACTGTCTGCACTGTCATGCAGTAACCTCCCACTACCAGTCTTCCATTATAGCACACACCAAAGTTAAATAGGAGATTGGTATCATTAAATTTAAATTAAGCAGGCTGTAAAAATTGATATGGGAAGCATGTGGCAGTTTGATTTTGGTGCTGAAAAAGGTAAAGTGTATTTCAAAGAATCATAGAGGAACATTGCTGAATGTTAATGCCTCTATTATCTCTAATGACAACACGGGAATATAGATTTCGGTGTTTTTTCTTGTTTTTATTACTTATTACACTGTCCAGTGCTGTTGGTATTATCCCTTCTCTTATGATTAGGACTGGGATGGTATGAAGATTTCATATTCTGATAACTTTTTAACATGATTTTTTTTTAAATATACTGTATTACTTTAAAAGCGCCCCTCCTCAACCCTTTTATGACCGAATGTAAAAATAAACCCAGGTGGCTTAACTGTTACCCGAGTAACTAATGCACTTCTTATTTCTATTAATCATAAATAGTTAGAGTTATACTGGTGCACCACATCCACCCATGATAATCTCCATATTTGCTCCATTTAGAGTATTCATTGTACTCAAGTATTCAAGTTGAACAATGCGAATTTCCCTAAACAGCACAGCGCTATTAACAGCACCACATTTAAGAAAATACTGTATTTTTTCTTGTGTAGTAGTTTTTCTGCACTAATTCCCATAAGCATTTAAGTGAAGTTCTTGTATCAACATACTGACTCCAAAATTTTATATAGAATCAAGATATTTACAAAAATTGTGATACTTTGTATTGTGATAAAATCGCAGTACAAATTGAATCAGCACATAGGTACCATGTCAATATCGTATTAGGTGTTTACTGGTGATTCTTGTCCCCAGTATCAAGAGAGTTTGGATGAACAGGTTTACTTATTATGAATTTTTAAAAATGCACTTTGTAGGTAAATCACTTCAGATGAACAAGTTTTATTCTGGGAGCACATCTAAAAGTCCAATTTGTTTTTACTGTAAGTATGATAAAGTGAATTATATGCCTTTGGCACGAATATACAATGTAAAACATACCTGCCTTTATTTGTCCAAAAACCGCAACCGCGTCTAAGGGAATGAATTACACGTGAAATGTAATAGGGTTGTCTTAGGATCTGTAAATTGCAAGGGGAATCCCAGACGCCATTTTGACTATCTCAGAGATGTTTTCCACTGTATTGGACTATGAACTGTGTTTTGTTTAGAATTTTTTGTGAAATTAGGATTATTCACCATCAGGACAGCTTTACGGGACAGGCATTTTCTATCATCGTGCTCACACAATATACTGGACTTTAGACATTTTTTTACATTTACTTACACACTGGAAATATTGTAAATAATTGTAAATATTGGTATCTGGTGCACTGCATTTTTTGTACAATACACTCTTGTGATTAAACCTGAAGTATAATCGCTGTCGGATCGTATCTGTAAAAATTCGTAACTCTGGGTCTACCTATATTATTGTACTGGTACTCCCTCAACCCCCTCCCCTGACACCTCCCTCCTAACCATAGATATCACATGCTTCCTCTGAGAAGCACCCATCATATGTTTTTCCTATCGTGATTTCTGAGCGATAGGAAAAACTTTTTCAGTTGAACCGCTTGGAAGCCTAGAGAGGTGCTGTTTGTTTTCCAATTCTCCTAGGATTCATTCGTGCTGTTACGTTAAATGATAATTCTTCTATCTCTCTAATGCAATAACTAACTAATTAACTACCTAAGTAACTAAATAAACAGACATTTTGAGGTATAAATAAATAAAAAGGTATAATTTAATCAAAAGTAAAAGCTCTGTGGTATCCTTGCAGCCTTGCACAATTGCATCAGTCTATCAGGGACCGAACAGATTAAATCATGTGTGATTATTTTCCCGTCCTCTGTAAAGATGTGCAATTTGTTTTTAATATCTACAAAATTTACTGAAAAGCCAGAGACCTTTTTTTTCTCACACTGCAGTTGATTACAGGGTTTTCACTGCAATGTTCTCATGTGCGTAAGAGCACAAATACAATTTTTGCTTAACTAAATAGCCTGGGTTTTAATGAATAAATAAATAGGCAGTGGTTGTTGAAGTGTTGTCTTGTTGTGTGCCTGTGCTCATATATGCATAACTCAATTGTTCCAATCTGGATTTTAAAGTTCGCTTGTTTGGGAATAAGACTGTATGTAAATAGTAATAAATGTTGGCTCATTATATTGATGTGTATTAATAGCATTAAAATGGACTGGTAAACTCCTTTCAAAGGCTGTCGAGCTGCTTAATCCTTTTTCCTGAATTCCTGTTATATATATATATATATATATATATATATATATTAGATCATACATCTAACGGTGGGTTCACTGCATACAGAAAGGTCCTGTATGTTTATTCAGTCTGTGGCCTCTCCTTTACAGATTGTGTGGTTTTTGTGTGCATGTACACACATGCGGCAGACTGAGGTTAGTGTCTACAGTATATTGATCCATTGCTTCCAGGCACCTTTTTGTCTCTTTACAAAGCAGACCCACACAATTCCACCAGTCTAGGATCTCCGCTGTCTTTTTGTCCTCTGCTATAATCGCCGTTTGGTTTCTGCCTCAAGACTTTAATCTCACCCTGATCCCACTCATTGCATCGGCTTTCTCTCATCAATTTAAATGTTCACACTTTGTGACTCTGGCTCAAAATAGTCTCAGACAGCAACATTCTGCCAGTCTTTCTCATGCAGAAGGCACTCCAAACAATGTCACAGCGGACATTGTCAGTAACGCTCATAACAGTCCTGATTGAATTTTTTTGCAGAAGGTTTAAATGAGAACTCATTATTCTTATATTTTACCTCTTTACTTCTGGTACAGGGGTCAGTTAGGGCGCTTAGACCACTGAGGCCCAATTAGTTCAAAGACAGAAATCATTTGGTCAAAATGTTTATCTATCAAGCAGTGGCAAGGGGCTCCCTTGTGCTGTGAAAAGAATAGAAACTAGAGTTTATGTCACTAAGTTAGGTAAGTAATGCTGGACGAATATAAAGAGGCTGCAGTTATGAAGTGTTCATGCGATTCGCATTTTGTATTGCAATTATGTGATATAACAATTTCCTTTTTGTTATAAAGATTTTGTTTCATTTTGTTCTAAACAAACTTAGCTGATTATTTGCCACTACCACTCACAGTGAAGCTGTGAATAGAGAGCTTCATCCGCAGGATTATAGAGGAAAGGTAACATTTTCCACATGCAGGCTATACACTACCAGTAAAAAGTTTGGGCACACATTCTAACTCCATGGTCTTTTCAGATTTTTATTTCTTTCTCCATTGTAAAACAATGCTGAAGGCATCAAAAATATGCAGTGATTTTTTAGAAACAGTTATCATTGAGATGTGTCTGCCAAATCAAATACACAGTATGATATGCAGTGAAATGCTTGTACGACTGCCCATGAGCTAAAAATGTAAAAAGAAATTCAAGTATTCAAATAAAGAATATGAAATAAGAATATAATTTTAAAAAAGAGTATAAAGGAAAAAATATTTAAATAAAAAATATAAATAATGAAATAGGAATATAATACAAATTATACAAATATAGAATGCTACATATTCTTTATAAAGCCCTCATATCGCTTCTGGTTTTTATTTATTTTTCCAATGTAAAGTAGGCTAAGTGTAAGGTATCGAAATGCAATAATCAGTTGATATTAAGATGTGTCTGCTACTTATGCTCTGTAAAGCCTTCATAACTGCTCTAATCTGAGGTGATGTTAATTGGTGATTTCTGAGGTTTGTAACTCTAAATGAACTTCTCCTCTGCAGCAGAGCAATGTTTCGGTCTTTCTTTCCAAATAGGCTGACCACTGTACCTTAATATAACAAAATAACAATTGACTGTTGTTGTTATTACCTAATTACATGAGTTATACAAAACACTTTTGACTGGTACAGTATAAAAATGTAATTAAAAAAAACTTTTTATCACTTTTTTTCTAATCAATTTGATTAATCAGTTTGTTTAGTAGATTTTTTTTTTTTTTTGCTCATTGATGTAAATGAAACGCATTAATATTAAAAGTACAGAGAAGTGTGTGTGTGTGTGTGTGTGAAGCTGAGAGGAGGAGGGGGTGGGGGTGTAAAGGCAGAGTGTGTGTGTGAAGAGTTATAAAAATTATGCGCGCCCACACATAGGCTGAAACAGAGAGGGAAAAAATTTATCTTTAACCTCTCAAATGAGACTTTCTTTTGCTTTACACGCGCACACACGTGTGCTATAAGAAACAGTACACGCGCGCTGCATACATACGCTTACAAACTCAAAATTAAATATGTTATGCGCACACACACGTGGTCACAGTCTTATAGTAAACAGTACATGAGTGCACGGATGTTGGTTTTACAAGTGAGTGACAGGCACTAAGACCCAGCAGGGGAGACGATTACCCGCAATTCCGCAGCACAAGAGAGGAAAAAAACGTTGGCTCAGTTGTGATCATGTGATGCTCAGCATTAAAACAAGAAGTGCATGCGTGATACATAATACTTGGTACTCCTAAACCAAAACTTGCTCGTTTTTTAAGTCAAAATTTATTAAAAGTCTTTGCTCGTTTTGCGGAACACTCGCAAACCGCGTCACTTGCAATCCGAGGTTTCACTGTATTGGTATACCACAATTTCTTGGCTAGCTTGCTACCACTAGCTTTCACATAATGAGGCTGGTGAACCATGAACTACTGAATTTTTAAGAATCGCACAAAATCAGATCAAATTTAATGGTCATTTTTCATGTGATACAAGAAAAAAAACTTGCCGACGTTTTCTGGAAAACGATCATGCGGGCAGCTCATAGTTTTAAGCTCAGCATTTAATTCTTTGTGGTTCTTGTGTAGTTGTTTTTATTTTACTGTTTACTGCTATCCAAGATGATGAAGTAGCAATTCTTTTGCGTATTAAATCATCTGATTGATGAGGGTCTTAAGTAAGGTGTCTTTTAGGGCCCCAGAACTTTAAGAATATGCCCTGGCTTCAAGTATTTTAAATAACCATTTGAAAAACATACTAGTACATGCCAGATGATTTACAGAAGCGACTTTAGCAGCTGGCAGTGTCTGTTCAAAAACAATATTTCCAATAATTATTAATTATATGAAATGCAAGACAAATCTGTGTGTGGTTAAACAGATGCAAGTGGATTCTACATCATATCATTTGTGCATGAGATCGTAGCACATCTTGACCATATACAGCACGAATAGAAATAGATGTACTATGTTTAGGCGTGTGGTTAACCTTCACACCAACACCACTTATCTGTTTCTTAGTAACCAATTGTGAAATAAAATATAAAAATAAATGTCAAGTACATCTGAAAGTCACAACCATTTAAATTGTCTAATTTTCTATCCCCAATATGCCACCTCCTGGGATCTGGTCCACACTAATCTGATTAGAATAAATCCATACTGAAGATGAATGAATGAATAGACAGCATTGAATTTAGGCAGGGAAAACCACATCATATTTTGCTGTATTACTTAAGTTTTGAGGATGTGTGTAATGGTGGTTTTGGCGTTTACATGAATGTGTGGGTTCTGTAATTGCAAATGTAATTTAATATTTCTTCACATTTTAATAATAACCTTGTCAAATTGTATCAGGTTGGGCTGGGTGTTGGGAAGTAAAAAGAGTTTTTAGATTTTAGATTTTGCACGATGGCTGACGTATTCTGCATAAAATTGCTACATTTTAATGCAAACAAGTTAAATAAGCAACCTACTGTACATACAGCAAGTAAATAAAGATCTAATTAGTACAGGATTGCTAACATATTTGCATATTTTACTGTGCGAAATGTTTATTTAATTTGAACGCAGTTATTCTCACCAAACGGAGACGATTCAGTAACTCACAAATGCATTAAACATGTTATTTTTTTGGTCAGTATGGACTGTATGTGAAATTATGAAACTAATTCAATTACTTTTAGAATATAGGCTGTTTTATTTAACAAAACAACAGCACAATGCCTGACAACCAAAGCTGCAATACCCTTAACAGTTGTTTAAATAAGCACCATATTCACCAGAAATGTTAGGACATGTGCGGCTGGGTGGTAATATATCACCATATGCACCATATGCATGATCTTGCTATGTTAGACTTGGCTGAGATTTATTGTTTACACTCTGATGAGTACTTTACACATCTTTGATATCTTTACTAAATGCTAACAGAAAGCTTAGACTAGGGAGGTTTATTTAAATGGAAAAAAGCAACAGCTGCTGTTATATAAAAATAATTTGGCATAATATAGTCTGAAATACATTAAGCACATTTTAACTCCGGCCAGGCTGAATTCGATGATCTATATCATATCATAGTTGTTTCAATTTAAGAAAAACCCTTTTACAGTCTCCAAATATTGTAACACAAATCATTCAAATTAATTGTGATTTAATCTAAGGGCCAGTTGTTGATTCAGATCTGATTCACATTCACACTTTTTTTTTAATTATCTAGGTGAATTTACGACTGTTAAATGGTTTAAAATTGACAGATTTCTTGAAAATGCACCACAGCTTTTATTAAAAGCATCTTTTTATATCAAGGATCCGCTTGCATTTTCATGAACTGCTAGCAAAATACTTTTTTTTTTTATTGGTAGAAAAAAGAAATATGGCGTGACGTTTAAAAAATAAACAAAACAAACTACACAGCATTTCCCTGTTTCAATAAAAGGCTTACACACGACCACATTTCAGCCATTCACACACGTGCATTGTGCTTCGTTGTTGGTACACACTTTGAATTATAGCTGCTTGAGGTTAATTAGAATCAGTAAACATTAGTGTTACTATTGAACTGAATCGAAAATTACAATGTGCAAAAATTTTATTGAATTGAATCAACAGTCTATGATTCACAGCTCTAACCATATCACGGTGAACTTTTCATATTTTTGTAATAAAGTAGTTCTTTGGGATTTTTTTTTCATATGTAAATGTATAAAAAATATAGTATGTGGTTTTTCTTATGTACATGTGCATGTTTACAAGGTTGTTTATTTAGTTTTTCATTACATTATTTTGTTAAATTTGCCAAGCTACCAGACAGGAAAATTCCAGCATCCCTGCTATTCATTCGTTGCATCAGTACATCTTAGTATGCGTTTTAGTTTAGATTACTGCAGACCACACAGAGTGGCAGATTTGCTGAGTGTTCATGCATGTCCCAACACATTCTGCTACAGTGATGCCACTGCACTTAGCATTCTGTGAAAAATCCAAACATATAACTCAGCTAGTACTACTGTATACAAGCTGACATCAGGACTCATTTATGCCAAGTCATGGCAAGCATACACAGTTATTTCTAAAGAATTCTTCTTTCCTGTTTTAAGTCATTTAAGGACAGTTTTTTAAATCCATGTTTTATGGCCAAGAACATTCTTTTCTTTTTTTTTATGCCTATAATGAATGTGCTAGAACTCATGGCTGCTGATCAGGTTCCACCTCTGAATCCATCTCTTGTACCTTTGCACAAATTGGACTATAAAGTAAATGGAAATGTTGGAGAGGACTTAATTGTGACAGTAAGAAATAGTTTAACCTCATCCTCAGGACACACATGAGTACTCCTGTTTGTTATTTTTGTTTTAGAACTTCAGGCTCCCCATGAACCTGACTAGGATGAAGCAATTACTGAAGAATTTGACCGTGATCTTTAACTATGTTGGTCTTTTTTGGTGCATTTCTCTTTTTCTGGCACTCAGTAAGCATGCTCTCAGTGTTATTCCCGACTTGTCATTCCAGTTTATGAGTCTAGCCAGTAAAATTAAGTCTAGTCAGCCTACAAATACAAAAACATACAGTAAGCTGTGACTCAGTTCGAGGGCTTAATTTAAATTTCCTTCGAAGGCTTAATTTAAAGGGCAGTTATATCACAGTGTTGTGACTAAGACTGTCCTATTTTGAAGGCTTCTTTATTTGTGGCCAACAAATGCAGCCTTCTGTCCCCTGACAATGGAGGATCCAACTAGTGGGTTCTTCACGTTTTTAACGATTAGAGGACCCAAAGATTATACATTGTATATTTAAATAGCCGAAGATACTATTAAATATTACAAATATATAAAATTTCTAATCTTAAACCAAGGGGACTTGAAATCCGCATCCCAAAGAAATTGTAGAGGTTGTAGGATGATATCTCTCAATAGCTCAGCTTTCTTTCTTTTCTTTTTTTAATCATGATCATTATAATTTTGTACATAGTTTAAGTTAAGCAATATCACATGACATAGTAGTGCTGTTGTGCTGGTTATCAGCATGGCTGTGACATTCCTAGCCCATGGATAGTTAGCGCACTAGTGTTCCGTCACTATTTCAACACACCAACTAGTGCCTTTGATTAGGGTTTACTGAGGGATTTGGAATTCAGCCTTGTGTAAGAAGCTTTCTAGCTCAACTTCACCCTCTACTCCTCTCTTGAGCTAACATCTCCTGGTTTGTCTTTGGACCAACCTCTGTTCAACTCTTTGTTCGTCAGGATTTAACCAGGACATGGTAAAATGGTTGATGTTCTTTGTAGTAACAGATTTACAGCACATGACACCAGGCGTTTGGCCAAACATATAAATACTCTGTCTTTTGCTGTTTATAAATAAAGACCTTTCTGACAGACAACATGTTTGTCTCTCTTGGCACAAGTAAGGGTATCGAAGGACAGTGGACAGACCAAGCGACTCATTTATTTAAATACAAAACTTTACAAATATGTGTTTTCATGCTATAATGCATCCGTGACTGGTCTCTCTCTCCTCAGTACTGCATTCCATACAGAGAGTCAGTGTGATTAACCACTGTAGAACACCTGGGACGTGGAGTGATACATATAGTTAAACGTCCCAGTGTTACCGTGCATTATCATTACTCGTGAAAGCCTCTCATGATTGCTTAGTAGGAATTAATCTGTTGTATAATTCATATTATATTGGTATTTTGAATATTATTATTACATACATAAAAGGACTAAAGTGATTACGTGGAGGTCTGGAGGCAGTGCCCAGCTGGCATGCGGGCGCACAGCTAAAGACGATGGTGGTGGGCAGAGGGGCAAAATGGGCCCCTGTAGGGCAGCAGCTCCTGCACGCTCCCTAGAATGACTCCTTTGCTGGCTTGGCCAACCGGCCCCTCCCAGCTCTCCTTGGGTGCGGCCGATAGGATTCCATAGTGACATCCAAAAGTTGGGAGGGGGAATTAACATGAAGCTATGTGGCCATTTTTCCTCTTCGGCAGCAGGATAATGAGGGATGTCTCTATGCAAAGTGTTACGGAAGCTTGTGCTGTCGTCTTGCCGCTGTCCTTAAG
Organism: Clarias gariepinus; assembly: GCF_024256425.1. Taxonomy (NCBI): domain Eukaryota; kingdom Metazoa; phylum Chordata; class Actinopteri; order Siluriformes; family Clariidae; genus Clarias; species Clarias gariepinus. The sequence goes on along the minus strand of NC_071109.1, from coordinate 20,563,464 downwards.
GTGAAGATAGAAAGGCTGCGTTCAGTTCAAGTCTTTGATGTCCCTGGGGGTGCATGACCCCGCTCGCATGTCACTCTTCGCATTTTTAAGTCTGCTGCGTGTCTGCTATTTAAACCTTCAGACCTCAAGCTAAACTCCACATTTCGTTTTTTAAGCTTGGGGAAAGCTTGAGATTCATTAAAGTTGATATTTCAACCGCTGTAAAGTATCAACTTTAGTGGCCACTCCCCTTCGCACACCTGCAGAAGAGGAGGTCACCTACATAGTAAAAAGAGGTTTAGGTGCACAAAAAGTTTAGGTTATGAATAAAAATAAAGTAAAATAAAAATTTCTGCCACCATACGTTTTCTCTGTTACATGTCCAACACCAACTGTGCAGGTTGCTAGGTAACATGAGTGGCACTTCATGGCGAGACAGGAAGGGCGGAAACAGCTAGTGACACAAATAGGAAATACTTCATAGAGTTCGACATCTCATTTCGGTTGGGCCTTTGCAGTCTATGCAGAGACTGAAAACCACAAGCCCACGAAGGCCAGGTAGACTGCATCCTTTCAAGAATTCAGCCCCTGAACTGAGACACAGCTATAATTTTTGCTCCAAATTGCACACCCCTAATCACACACACCACTCCCATTTATATAGGCACCTAGTTTGCACACAGTCAGCCTGAAGTATGGTTTAGAGAATTTCTAATCTGCACATACCAACTCCTTTGCTTCCATGTTTATTATTCTGGTCCTTACTGCTTGGCTTTAGTTTTTGATTTGAAGAGTCATTTGCTATTTACTGATCGTCTGACATTTTGCTTGTACTTGGACTCATGATTTTTTTCTCATATTCCCAAGCTGTTTATCTGTCTGGTTCCTGTAATAAAGCCCAGTTTGTACTGTATCAGTTTCTGCTGCCATGGCAGTAGCCACCGCAGACATATTTATGTTGAATAAAATACTTATGCCAACTAACTGGCTGATGGTAAAATTCCTCTATTTGGGTTTCCTTGCAAATTTCACACTACTGAAATAAAAAAGGGGTTATACACTTCCCTGCCAAAAGTAAATAAAGAAAGAAAGAAAGAAAGAAAAGAAAGAAACACCATGACATGACATGGTTGCAAGTTCTGTTTTATATATATATATTTTTTTTGACCGGAAAATGTATAGCTGCAATGACTGATGACCAGCTAGGTGAAATAACTGATGGATTATCTTGCTTGTCCATTTCCAGCAAAGTAATGATCCATTGTTAACTTGTTCCCTGTACTGTTTGCAGTTCATTTTGAACTGAGCAGCTTTTCTCTATAATCTTCCTTAACAAGTTGAATACCCCGTGCAGTCCATTTCGCAGGAAACTTCTAGCCAATCAGAATGTAATTGATCCCTTCTAATGCATTTGATCATGTGGGGTCATGGAAACGTGAAAGCACTTGTGTGTACTCACACAAGTGGTTTTAAATCAATAACTGTTTTGTGGATGGGTTTTTTTTTGTAATGGACGAGTACGTGGGTGGGTGTGGCTATAGGAATTTGCTTCTCTCTCTTCATACATCCTTTTTTATGCCAAAGAAATTTCATTTATCAAGCTGTATACAAACTAATTTATTTTTAAAGAGAATTTATCCAAGAGATGTGGTATTCATGAAAATCTACTTATTCTAAAGAAGTATTTTACAAGAGCTCTTAAGCTTGTATAATTGCCATGCGATTGGACTGATTAGACTATCAAGTTTAAAATCGCTTTTTTTATTTCAATTAAACACATAAATGTAATTAATATTTTATTCATTATACAGTATATTATTATATAATTATATATTTTAATTTTAATGAATAAGTTTTTCATTTCATATTATTAATTTGAAATGAAAACAACTTAGAATTAATTCATAAATTAAGATAAATGTGATTAGCCATTTAATTAGGCGAATAAGCAGGAAGAGAATGAATTATCCCGCGCCTACTGTTGCTGACTTGTTGCAATGGCTGAGCTGCTTTACTGGAATATGTAGCGCACCTTGTGCTTGGAAAAGCAATCTTCGAATATTTGTCACTTCTTGTTTTCAGCTGTGTGAATTATGTTCCCTTTCAAAAGCTACACTCGATGCTGCGCGAAAGCGCTATGGGAAACGATTCCTCGTGACCGGTTGTGAAGCACGTGTGTGTCAAACACGCCAAATATTTTGGCATCTATAACCTCAGGCAGGTGACGTCAGCCGATGAGGTGCACCTGGAGGTTATAAATAGGCATGAACCGGAAACACCCTCAGATCATTTTCTCTTCAGGATCCATGTTGTGTGTGTGCGTGTGTGCAAGCATTTTAACAGAAAGCGAAAATAGAAGTGTCTTACTACTCACCAGAAAGATGGCCGAGTAAGACACGAGTCCGTCCCTCCGTGTAGAAGAATATCTCGCTGAGGGCGATCTTCGCGTTTCTGTCTGAGTGTTTGGGGGAGGAGCACGCTATCTCGGGCTTCAGGGAGCAGGTAAGTATTGCGATTTTCTCCCTATTAAAGTCCCGCGCGCTCGGGTTCGCCGTCTTAAAGTGAAACCGCGACCCGCAGCGCATTTCTGGCGTGCAATCTGGCCGAGGTGCGCGAGACAGGATTTTCCTTTTCTCTCGCTCTCTCGCCGGATTATGAGTCTTTTACCTTCCACTTCTCCAGCGCGCTTCGGCGCTTCTGGTGAAGGGGGGGAAAAAACTTTCTCTCTCCCTCCCGCGGAGATGGAAACTATCACTCCAGACCGCTCCTCTAGTTAGTTCGCGGTAAAAATAAAAATAAATTAAATAAATCCCCCAAACGCTCACGGTCAGCCGACAGGTGTCTGTCGGGTGGCCGGAGGAGGAGGGGCCTCAGTGATGGCCCCTCCCCTCCTGGCGACCTCCATGAGTTAACTCTTTCATGGAATAAGCCATATTTATCCTGTGTTTTTGTGCTATTGACATTTGGTTTGTCCAATGTCATGGATGAAAGCGCGGTCCTTTATGATGATGTCCCAGATCAGAGAGACGCTCACGGGCTATCTCTCCCCTGGGAGCTCATCCTCTTGGGAAAAATCCACACTCCCTACCAAGCGTGTAGACTAACATCTTCGTTGGTGGGAGAAGATTTTTCAGGCAGCGGGTCAGCCTGGTGCAGCCCTGCACACGATGGCTTTGCAGGCAGACCAGACTGACCTACTGAGAGCTGCACCTTTTAGAGCGGCTGGCAGCGGGGAACCTACTGCCAGCTATGTCTCTTTAGGTACAAAGCTATGAAGAGGACCAGCATCCTTAGGAGGCTGTGGTTCAATCTCCGCCACCATTGGTGTTTCGGAGAGCAGCGGTCTCCAGTGACACACCCATCTAGCCGAGGTGTTAAAGTTCGTGCACCTTTAGAGAGGCTGGCAGCGGGGAACCTACTGCCAGCTATGTCTCCTTAAGCACGAAGCACTGTGGAAAACCAGTATTCTCAGGACAAAGTGTTAGTTGCTCGGGTTCCTCCTGCCGTGTTTCAGGAAACCAAACACCTAACAGCCACCACCATCACTACCCCTCCGTCGGCGTCAATACGTCGCCCTAGCTCACCTCACTTCTTAGGGTGAAGCCCTAACGCCATAAAGCGTTCTCCTTCCTACATGAGGTATGAGGTTGAGTGTCATGTGGAATCCGAGCGCAATGCGGGCACAGCTGTCTCCTGCGCGCGCCGAACTCATTAAAGCATACTCTAAAGGAGTATAAGCTAGGCGAGGTGGTAACGTCACCGCTCCCAGAGTGGTTTCAGTGGTGGCTCAGTGCCGGGGGATTTCATCCAAGGGCCAATCCCCAGAGGCAACAAGGGTTACGCGCCGGGAGCTTCGTACCCTTTCTATGTGGTTCAGACCCTCGTCCTTGACTCTGGGTCCCACTCTAGGTCCGTGCTGTCGTTGCGAGTTGCTAACGGCAGACGTTTTTCCCTTAGGGGCCGGAGCGCGACCTTAGATGGCCGCCCAGCCCAAGGGAGCTGGAGAGGTCATCTTCTCGTGTGGCACACTAATTGCCCCGAAACGATGACTCTATTTCTGGCCCTGAATAACTCCCTCCAGCAACTGAGAGGCAACAAGGGTTACGCGCCGAGAGCTTCGTACCCTCTTCATGGAGCTAGCGCCTTGGCATTAACATGTCATCGTAGCTCACCTCGTTTTCTTTAGGATCGAGTCTCAACGCCATGGAAAGCGTTCTCTTTCCTACACAAAGCATACATTGAGTGTCATGTGAGATCCGACCGCACTGCGAGCACAGCTGTCTCCTGCGCGCGTCAAGTCCATTCTAAACACTCTAAAGGAGTTCAAGCTAAGCAGGAAGTAACTTTCACCGCTTCTGTGGTGGCTAAGTGCCTGGGGATTTCATCCAAGGGCCAATCCCCAGAGGTAATAAGGGTTACACGCCAGGAGCTTCTTACCCTTTTTATGTGGTTCAGACCCTCGTCCTTGACCCTGGGTCCCACTCTAGGTCCGTCCTGTCGTCGCAAGTTGCTAACGGCAGACGTTTTTCCCTTAGGGGCCGGAGTGCGGCCTTAGATGGCCACCCAGCCCAAGGGATCTGGAGAGGTCATTTGCTCGTGTTGCACATCAATTGCCCCGAAACGATGACTCTATTTCTGGCCCTGAAATACTCCCTCCAGCAGTCAGGAGGTTAACATGTCCTAGCGCGGAAAACTACACTAGGACATGGCAAAACATGCAGACCCAGTCCACTGCCGAACTGCTTCAGTGCTGGAGCTTCTGCAAGAAAATTTACCTCAGGCTTTTGCCCTAGTGCACTCAGAACATACGTAGCCGCTCCTCGCCTACGTCCTGACTGATGGGGCTGGTGGAAAGCACCCCTTAGTTGCAGGCTTATTCACGGGCCTCATCAGCCTTCTTATTGTGCTTAGGCTTTGCCATTGGTTAGCTAGAGCTATTCTGCATCCTCACCCAGCTATCTTCTGCAGGTGTCTTCGAAGCTTCTGTTCTCCGCCGTTACAGCTACGGGGCAGTAAGACTTCATTAACTGCGTCTAGTTCATGCTCAATAGGATTTACAGTACACCACCGCACTAGCCAGTGGCGTAAATCAGAGCAGATTTCATATGTCTTGGGGCCGCAGCCGGAGGGCAGCCGCCATTAGACGAGTTGGGTTAAAGATGCTAGCGCTCTAGCCTAGGAGTACAGGAGAAATTCTGTCCCTCGGGACCTTTTACACTCCAGCCCAACTATCTTCCACAGTCGAAGCCTTCTGTCCTCCGCCGCTAGCTCCGGAGCAGTTAAGACTTCAGTCGCTGTGTCCAGCTCATGCTCTTCAATTTACAGCACACCTCTGCATTAAGCCAGGGCCGTAAATTAGAGCAGGGTTTCATACGTCTTGGGGGCGCGGCCGAAGGGCAGCCGCCATTAGACGAGTTGGGTTGGAAATGCTAGTGCCCTAGCCTAGGAGGACAGGACAAATTCTGTCCTTCAGGATCTTTTACATTCCTGGACATAAAACATGTAGACCCAGTCCACTGCCAAACTGTTACAGTGCTGGAAGTTTCTGCAAAAAAAAAAAAAAAAAAAAAAAAGCCGTTCTGCATTTTTACCCAACTATCTCCCACAGTTGAAGCCTTCGGTCCTCCGCCGTTAGCTCCGGAGCAGTAAGTCTTCATTCGCTGTGTCCAGCTCATGCTCTTCAATTTACAGCGCACCTCTGCATTAAGCCGGGGCCGTAAATTAGAGCAGGGTCTCATATGTCGTGGGGCCGCCGCCATTAGACGAGTTGGGTTAAAGATGCTAGTGCTCTAGCCTATGAGGCGCGTGGCATACTTCGCCTCTAGTGATTAGGGCCGTTCGACCAGGAAGCTTGCCTTCGTCTATTGCTCCGGCAAGAGGGGCTTCCAAAGATGGCATGCGGCAGGCTGCCTTTCCGCAAGACATCGGTCAGGCGTCATGGTTTGATGCCATGCTTATGGGGTCTAGGACTCCTTGGGGGTACTGTGCGCACACGACACAACCCTGGGGGTCCAGACACTTGCAGTGCGGCGGAGTGGGTATTCTCGTTCCCATAGCGCTTTCGCGCAGCATCGAGTGTAGCTTTTGAAAGGGAACGTCTCGGGTTACTTTGCTGTAACCCTGTTCCCTGAAAAAGCGGGAACGAGATGCTGCGCTACAATTCCGCACTGCATGCGTGACTGGACATCCTTCAGACAAAATTGACCTGAGGGTGTTTCCGGTTCATGCCTATTTATAACCTCCAGGTGCACCTCATCGGCTGACGTCACCTGCCTGAGGTTATAGATGCCAAAATATTTGGCGTGTTTGACACACACGTGCTTCACAACCGGTCACGAGGAATCGTTTCCCATAGCGCTTTCGCGCAGCATCTCGTTCCCGCTTTTTCAGGGAACAGGGTTACAGCAAAGTAACCCGAGACGTTTTCCTTGTTTTTTTGTGGCTGTGCTTATGATTTGCCCTCATCCATATAAGTACATAAATATGCATAAATCAGTTATGGAGGGAAAAAAAACTTAAAGGCAGGAGTTTTTAGTTCGGTTTGGCCTGCAAAAAAACATTTAGACACTATTAACTTTTCTGCAAGAAAAATAAATTAGGTGCACTGTTTACAGTGTTTCCCTTTAAATAAAATCAGAAGAAAAAACTTTGGTGGGATATATTTATTTGTTTATTTATTTATTTATTTATTTATTTATTTATTTTTGCACATGTTGAAATTAATTTATCAGTGTTTTTAAAAATATATATTTAATAAACACAAACACACACTTTTAAGAAAAATTATTACTCTAGACCTTATTACCAGATGGAGAACCACAAATGGTAAGTTGATTTGCAATATAAAAATAATAATTAAACATTAAAATTTTTTTTTTACAAATTTAATTTCCAAGTGTTATAAATGAGTGCTCTATAATGGAATATGGCTCCATGACCATCTAGAGTAAATACTTTTTCTTAATAAATAAATGTATATATATAACATAACTGTTAACTTTATATATACTGTATATAAACATAACACTGCTAAAAAAAAAGGCAAAATTTTTTACCAATTTAATTGAGGTTACCACATGCGGTCTGCTTCCTGATTAATGTTTGAGTAAGGTGGCATGTTCTACTGTGTGTGTGTATGTGTGTGTGTGTGTGAGAGAGAGAGAGAGAGCCATGCTAGCATGCTTTTCTACAACTGTCAGTGGCATGAGAGAAGAGGAAAAAAAAATAAGACGACTGCAGTGCCAGAGCCTGTCAGATCAGATTGGATCAGATCCAATCACTGACAATGTGTCCAGCTTCGTGCTGTGGAGCCCGCCAAGCTACATTAGTGTTTGTGCGACTGTGCACTGTGTGTATTGTCTTGGCCTGCAGAGGTGCCGTGGGCCTTCTCTGACAATGTGAATGAACAGAGTGGGCTTTCCAGCAACTGTATTAAAATTTACTGTAATAGTTATTGCCTGTAGCTATCAGTTGATATGCAGTGCCGTCCACCATTCAGTCCTGAATGACCGGACATTATTTAGTAGTGATGGTGGAAAAAAATCAATTCAGTTACATAACACAATTTTTTTGTGTTGCAATTCATTTATCATCTTACTGACTCCAAAGTTAAGTTTCAAAATTTTTATTTTAATTCATATATGTTTGCATTTGAGGTGATGAAAATTTTCAATTCTACAGGTGCTGCGGTTATTCACACAGTACCAAACAGTACAAGTTTGTTCATAAATGTAACAAAATCTAAAAAATATTTATATTGTGTCTGGAGATTTAAAAAATTTATCAGATCCGCAATACAAACCATCGTACAGTATCAGTTGTGTTATTTAGGTTATGGATTATTAGTGGAACAGCAATGATACCGACATGTCACATATGTGTGGTGCCTGTCCTTGTGTTTTAGACTTTTAGGCTTATAGTTGGTCTGCATTCTTACGATGCATTACAGTAGGGCAAGTAGCAAATATTTATCAAATATTAAGTGGCCCAGTATATCACACAAAAATAAATTACTACATACGGTTTTCAGTTTATTTGGTTCTAGTATGCACATAGAGTAACAGATGCTATTGCATATTGAGTAAATGCTATACTGCACAACAGTCTTGAGCCACCCTTCATTTCTTTATATCTTGCTGGGGACAATAAGTACAGGAGAGTGATTTATTACACATGTTTTTGTAATTCTAACAAGCTTTTAAGTCAATATTTGGTATGGCCACCGTTATTCTTCAAAACAGCCCAGACTAATTTTGGCCAGGCTTTCTTGTATTTTCTTTAAGTAGTCTTTTAAGTTCTCCAGCCTTCATAAAAGGACATTGCAAAGCTGTATCGAGAAAATCCCACACAGCTTCAATAATGTTGAGATCCCGGCAGACAAATCCAGGACTGATAATGTTATGTCGTGCTTTTTTTCTTTCGAGGTATGACTGCATTGACAGTGTGCTTGAATTAGAATACATTAAAAAAAACAAGAAAGTCTGACTCTTTAGATCAAAATATGAAATGGACTGAGGGGTGACTCAAGAATTTTGCATCACGCTGTACATTAGAGCTGTTTGCACACTAGGCACGATTGCTTCTTACCATGCCACCCACTCCTCCAGCTGGCCAGCTTACACATTAGGTATGTTTTTCTGTACACAAGTACACTTGCATATCTATACACTCCAATAGAAGCAGGATGCACTTAGTGGGTTTGCGAGAAAAATAGTACATACACCGAGAAAAAGTTTCAATGAAGTTGACTCTAGGCCTAATATCGTTAAAATTAATATTACAAAATTAATATTAATTCTCAATAAGTCTAATATTAATAATATTTTGAAGATCAGGTCAAGACCAACCCTCTCACCCTCTTTCCTAATTTGCTATCGTTATTGGTGTGTGCTGCATATTTTGGAAAAGACAGACGACGTTGCTGATGTATGGTTCAAATTAGTTGTCCACTTTTGTTTTTGCTTTTATACAGTGCCTGATTCAAGTCGGACACTAAATTGAGCTTTTGGAAAACTCCTTCCAAATTGAAGATTTTCCAAAACTCTGTTTTCAGTGGTGTTGTGTAAAACAGAGATTTTGGCTTGTTGTAACGTCACCTTTTGTGCCGATGATGTCATTGTGCCATTCTCCTTGATTTAAAACTAGTGACGGAGTTAACGTTGCTTACTGGACTTTTTACATGTGTGTACATACTGTACACGCGCAGTTACTTGCACATCACGTTAACGAACAGAGGTGCCTAAATTTACTATGAAGCTCACTGCTGCTACATACACAGGTCAGACACAGACCCCGCAGACAGCGACGACAGTTTTGGGCTAGACCCAACGGACTTCTACATGGCAGAACCGGTAATGACATTTTGTCTAGGCTTCTGATTGGCCCCCTGTCAATTAGGGACGCTCCTGACAGCACTTAACAGGGGCGTTTTGCATTTTCATGTGGACAAGAAAATAGAAAAATCAGTTTTAAAAAATATCCGGCTACGCGTGGACGTGGCCTAAGTCTACTCTGTGTCCGAGTACACTGTAGAATGCTCAGGACCACTTTTTTAAATGGACCCAAGCACGCTACACTGATCCACTGATTTATAGCGCACCAGACTTTGAAGTCATTTGTATCCAGATCTGTTCCAGGGTCTTTAGCGCTGGAACATTGGTACACTTGTACAGTAGGTGGACATTATCTAATGCTGTAGTATAGCCAGCAACTTTATTTCCACACAAATCTACCGTACAACTCAGAATTCTTCTCACAGCTAAACGTGCTTGTTTGTCCAAAGTAGCCAACTGAGGGTGAGGAAAGTGTTTCAGTTAGCTGCAGTGTGAATGAACTAAAAAAAAATACACTTTGTTTGAAATATTTCCCCCTTCTGAGTACCTATAAGTGTCCACTTAGAGACTATAGTCTATTATTCTCTTAGACAATTTATGTTAGTCATCCTCTAACTCTTCAACAGTGATCAGAAGCCTTTCGGTGGGTGGACGGTTCTCCAAGCCGCAGTGCCGTCGAGGTATTTTACAATCTCAGCAACACTGCAATCACACTGGAGTAAAAAAGACCTGCTCTGAGTTTACCTACGAGAGGAAGATAAACACAAGTGAAGATAAGAGGACAGTAAAACCATGATCGAGAATACTAATGGCCAACTGTGTAAATGATACACTGGGGGCTGCTGAAGTTAGACAGCGGTAATTACAACTCAGCTAAATATGCCAGAATTGCACAACTGCACCAAGAATTTGCACAGTCATGACATCTTTGTAAATTATGACTTTAAATAAGGCTCACAGCACATCTGAAGTGTAATTGTGTGTGTAATTATGTCTGTAAACTGAATTGTGTGATTTGACCTTTAGGCTGCATATGCTTGACAGTTCTCCTTGATTTTCTAGTAAAGTGTAACACTGACACGAGTGTAACACTGGTACACATTAGTACAGGTCAGGACACGTCAGCTGCACTCAGGTGTGGATCCAAATAACCAGCATGAACCTACCTACTGTGATACACGGATTCTCACATGAATCATCCAGACTGCATGAGGTTGTGTATTTCTGTAGGCTGGAGAAATGAAAAGAGAAACTATTTATTTATATAATGATCCGATCATTTATTCAGTGCCGACCATGTGTCCTCCATGCTCATGGTTTAATCATCCTTTCTATCATATTATTTCTGCACTGAGAAAGCACACTAAACCAAATGGAAATGGTCTTGATTCCCATTTGGTGTCTGGTTAAACAGAATAGGACTCTCTGCATTGTTAATCGAAATGTAGATGTGGGGTCGTAGGCTGTGCTTTAGTGCAAGGGCAGTTAAAAAAAAAAAAATATATATTATACTTTTCCTCAGAAAGGAACAAAGAGCACTGAGGACATCAAGAGGTAAAGGTAGCGGTGCACTCACAGGACTAAAAAGGTGCGTTGCAGAAGCCTTTCACTATGTGTGTGTAGGCTTCAAAGCCTGGCTACAGGTGGGTTGCTCGGGGGGGGGGTTAGTCCCCTTTCTCTTGCAAATCCTCCATTACAAAAACATACTGCTGGATTCAGGCTCTGTTACAGATCACACCGTTACAGAACCAGAATTTATAGACACAGTAACATTAATTATAGCAGTTTAAAGAAGAAACTGTCTCAAGCAGACTTTACAGATTTCCTTTGCAGCTGCGTTACGTTAGTTTGCCTAATGCTTTGGCCAGGGCTTTTCAGAAGTGTCTGACAATGTGTGAACACGCTCATGGCAGTTTCCTTGGTACATGGTATTCAGAGAAGAGCCCGAGGGTTGCTGCATTAGTCTGTCTCAGAGTTAGAAGAGGGACCGATTCTAAGTCGGGTTAGTCATCAGAGGTGAGAGGACCAGCTCTTAGTCCAAACTTAAATTGTAGTCTTTGACCTCCAACTAATTGTGCCTCCAGGGTAAGAGCTGGAGAGGTCAACGAGATTGTCGACTTCAAACTCATCATTCAGAATTCATTCTAGCAGCACTCTCTGCAACCTAACCTGACTATGATGCAACACACACACATTATATATATATATATATATATATATATATATATATATATATATAGTGTATATATATATATATATATATATATATATATATATATATATATATATGGGTGTTATTAATGATAATAATGCCCTTGGATGAAATCATATCAAAGAACAGTCTGTCTTTTAGGATGGCAATTAACTAATAACTATGTAGCAGTTAAAACCCTGGCAATGTTCGCACTCTCAATACTAAAACAAAATTAAGCTTTCTTAGGCTTAATTATTTGCATCCTTTTATACACATTAGTCACATTGATCTCAAATTAACATAGGATTAGCAGAGTGGCTGTAAGCAGAGGTCTGTAGTTAGGCTTTCATTAAGACATTGATGAGGAAACCAGTGCTATATATGGCTTGAGAGGTAAGTAACTCTACTATCTTTGCTGAAATGAAAGGACTTGCCAGATCATGCTTCGCTGTGAAGTATTACGCAAAACATATGGACAATCAGCCAATAATGTGGCAGCAGTGTCATGCATACAGTCATGCAGATACAAGTCAAGAGTATTAGCACATGTTCACATCAGGTTGACTAACTACGCAGAGTTTGAATATTTGGGAATCAGAGTTAATTTAGAATATAGAAAATAATAAAAAACACCCAGTAAGTGGAAACTCTTGTTGGAAATGTCTTGTTGATGAGCGATTGGCGAGCGTTTCATATCATAATGTACAACACACCACACTTTGAGGCTGACGCACTAGAACCGTAAAACACAATATTTAGACAGAAGGAGGAATCTGAGGAATCAGTGTGCCAGTGTGTACAGGGTCATTGAAACTGAACAGCTGACTAGACTGGAAAAGATCAGGTGACATTGTTAAAAAATAAAACAATTATTTAAATTAACAGACACCTGAGCACAATTCAGTAATAATTGGTAGGCGTGCAGTGATTAAGAGTTACCCTTGTGTGTTTGTTTTTCTGTTCATATACAGTATGTACATGATAAATGTCACTTTTTAACTTTTTGGCAATTTTTTGTTCTCTAACAATTTTTTTTAGTACCTTTAAAGTTCTACTTTTAAGACAAACTTCGACACAAAGCAGCTGCATTTTGGATTAAAAGTCAATGCATTGTGAAAAGCTAATTGCATCACTTCTTTCTGTCATGTGATCAATGAAGGGAAACTATGAGGTGTGCAAAACCTGCAAAACTCGCGGCTGCCATCAGTGTACTAAATGTTTTCACTCGAAAAAATAAAGATTTTTACCTTTTGTTACCATTGCCGTCACCACAGCAAAATTACAGGGATGTGTCGCTTTATGTACTGTACATTCTGTAAAACAGGACATTATGTGATCTGGATGTTGCGCAAACACCATGTTATATATTTAACCAAGCTATATGGGATACTGTAGTGTAAGCAGTGTGGTGACGTGAGTTTGTAGTGCAAGTTTTTTTTCCCCTTCTTGTTTCTGCTATCACTTGTATTGATTTTGCAGCATTTGAGATTGAAAGTTGCATGCACTGTGTGGAAAGCTGTTGCATTCACTTTGTCTGGTGATTCTGTCCATCCTGTTTAACTCAATCACAATCAAAGCATGCGTTTGCTATAACTTGTATTAAAGCTCAACCAACATATTATCAATACTAAAGTGCATACATAAATGACCCCTAGACAACTGCAGGCTGATTTATCCATTGTGACAAAACTGTGGGAGGTGGCGTAATAGCTTTTTGAAATAGCACACAACATTCACACGTTTATAAACAACCATTTTTAAAGCACATTGCAGGATTTGTGCCTTTTAACACCCATATGAAGCAAAAAAAAAAAAACATGCACAACATAGTTTGCAGTTTGCAATACTTGTTTTATTTGAAAAAACTGGAAAAAGAAAGTTATCTCATTTTGCTGTCAAACTTTTCACATTTGTGTTTGTATTTTGGTGTTAAGCATGACATTATAGCCTCGACTACATAGATCCTTATGCTATAAATACTACATCCACATGCTGTGCTGAGCTGGCATGCCCTTAATGTAGTTACATTTCAAAGGTTATGTTTCATTTAAAAACAGAAGCATCATATAGCACCAATCAGCTCCCTACAGCTAACACTATTTGATTTGGGTAGCTTAAGAGTTCCTACATTATATTACCCCGTGTCCAATCATATCATTATGTGTGCATGGGCAATGCTGTTTTTTCTTCCCCCCCGCACATCACTGTAGCCTGTATCACGCTGTCTCAGCATACAATATAGAGCTCCATAGAGAGATTCATCAGAGCACTAAGGCTGAATTGCACTCCTAAATCTCTCCTAAACGCTGAAGTAGCATTCCTGAGGACATTTACAACACCCTCGACAGTATATTTATATTTGAAATCTCCTAAACCATTTAAAGCATAATATTCGGTAAGCCGGATAATAAATATAAATTTTTCAGGAACAGGTAAACTATTAGGAATATATTTTCTTATAAAATATGTTCAAGGGCAATATGCGTTAGTCTGGATTCTCAGATCATTCTTACACATGTTCAGTGATTTGTGCCTTCTCTAGCACGAGTTATATGCTCCACTGACTGCTTACTGAAGAGGCGAAAAACTAGCTACAGTAGCACGCATTAGCCGTGTGTTTTTAAATTTCGAGCTGAAGAAGCCAAGACGCTCTTGGTTTCAGATGTGTACCCAAGTTACCCAGCACAAGGTTCAGCGCTTTTATTTCTTGCTTAACAAAGCACACGAGCACCGTGCAAGCATGCACTCCTGACCACTCGAACAAGAAAATGTTAGCTTTTTGAACTACACCAGGTCCTGGATACTAAATCTCATTACGAATGCGTAGTGCTGCTTTGTTTAAACAGCCTGTGTCCTCATATGCCACTTCTGACTCCCAGAAGGTTAAGTAGACAAACTGAAGCCTGCTGGAATTTCGTGAAGCTTCTCTGTGCGTGTAGGTGTGTGTGTAGACAGAGTCATGCTCTGCTGGGTTTGATGTGCTGTGAAAGTTTTCTTCCTGATTAAAATAATGATTTATTGGCAGATGGGCTGCCGCTGAAGTTGTTCCTTCAGTGCAGCTTGGATGAAGTCGTCCAAAGCGAGTCGTTTCAGGGAAACTCTCGTAATTTATAGCGAAACCATTAAATATGAGGAAGCTGTCAGTCAATCCGATCTCCCCGAGGCAGGGCCTAGCTTCCTTTGCCACCTGTGCACAGGCTGCTTAATTATATCCATCCTGATGCCATTTTAGCTGTCTCGCCCAGGCTTTGATTTATCTGAGTATTACATATTAGGGATATTGTTATTTGAATTCCCTGCAGAGCACCTGCTCCATCTTTTTACAATCATCAGAATGCTGGGAGTCAGGTCTCGACAAAAGATCAACGACACGGATTTGGGTTCCCGAGTGGCACAGTGACGCAGGGGTGGCGTCGGTGTTTTGTATCTCCAGAGTCACTGGTTCAGTTCTGATCTTGCGTTTCTGCCTTTCTAGACCCCAACTATATTAATTTTATATTAGAGGTTTTGATATATGTTTTTGTATATTCGCCTGTGGCTCTGAGGGCAGGAATGAAATGGGTGTGGTGACACATATAGATACACATATATAAATATGTATCCTGTTTTATGTACAGCACACATTATGCCATTGCAGTAAAATAATTCGCCTGAAGCTAGCCATGAGTCAGATCTAGCTGCAAGTCCGTAGCATTAAAAAAACGAATTCAGGTCTGTAACAAACAGGGGCAGACACGACTAAGGAATTCTTTTTAAGTCGTCCTGATAAACTTGTTTTTGTTTTATTTTCTTAATCAAGTCAAACCAGAAGATCTTCGATACCTCTGTGCATCTTTAATACTCAGCAACAGGCAAAGCGGAGTTACTCTCACTAGTGTTCTGTCCCAATCACAATGTCCCTCTGTTCTCATTCCGCTCACCAGATGAGAAAACAGCTAAATTGGGACATCTAAAGCTCGCTGCTGAGTGTTTGGCAGGTTTTGGCTCTGGTCCTAAGAGCAGGCTCATCGCATGCCCAGTGTTAGTGTTTAGCTTCTGCTGGACGAAAGAGCTTGATTTGCCACACAGCGTCTCTTTTGCAGAGAAGGGGCACAAGCTGTGGCACCAGAATGGTATCAATTATAAACGCAGTGTGTGCTCAGTACGCGCTGGGTTTAGGAATAAAGCAGGTGGGAATTGTCACTGCGAACGTTTCCGTCCCACTTGATCAGGATTATGCAAAAGGACCTTTCCTTTGGGGGTTTTAGACACCCAAGTGTAAGTAGCGGATATAGACAGAGAAAGCAGCATCACTTAGGACGTACTACAGGTCCCCCTGACTGCCCACATACACATACTGTACACATGCACACAGATTCCTGCCTAAGCTCCAGGCTATATAACACAACACAAAGCAGAACTGTTGTCTCCTCCTGTTAGTGTTGCAGCACTATCTTATAAAACACCTGTTATCTTTTTTTCTCTCTTTTTTTTTTATTTTGTCCCACTTGTTTCCTGATGTTGTGCTTCACATAGCAACACACCTTCTGGCCACTCTTTTGCTCCAGTTTGTTTTTCGTCTTTTATGCAAACTGTTATACGGTGTGTGCATCCCCACACACTCCTTGAAATCCAGAGGCAACACATTCCACATATGAAGTGCAGGGATCTTAGTACTTGGTAAAACACTGGACACTGCAGCATAGAGAACACCTCTGGCCTGAAGTGCATTTAAGTCCCTGAGGCGGTTCTGTCTTTTCCTGCTATTCCTATCATGCGTTCCAGGCCTCATTTTTAAGCCCTAGTGAGAGATGAAATGCACTTACAGCAGAATGCGGAGACTCAATGATAAAGAATGTGCTAAAACCTGGACAGCCTGGACTGGTGTAGAGAGAAATATAATTGTTCCCCTGCTTAACTGAGGAACTTCATCAATATCCATTAGCTCTGTCGATTACAGGTGTAACAGTGCAGCCTAATTCCCTCTTTTTGTATCCCATGAAATCCCGGGGTTGTCATGGCAATCGGTAAGTTCTTGCTTAAGTTCTTGTTTAAATTGCCATTTTGTGGAATCGGGTATATTGATGTTTTCATTGAAGCAAATTTTAAAGCAACGCAATTCATTAATGTAGCTAGGAGCAGAGTAGATATATTAGTGCTGTGTGTGTGTGTGTGTGTGTGTGTGTGTGTTTGTGCGTGCGTGCGTGCGCTCGTGGCATGCATGAATAATTAAGACATATTGTTACTATATATATATATATATTATGTATACTAAGTGTTGCTTTGTTATATACTCTGTGAGGTGCCTTGTCTTGTTCTGATTATTACTATTGTTATAAAACATTTCTTTCTTTTCATATTTATTTACTTGTTTATTCATTTATTTACTTGCTAGCTCCAGCATTAAGAGTAGTAAGTGCCCTGAAGGTGTTTTATATTTCCTTTCGGCTGTTTTCTTCTCTGCTTCGTGTCCAGGTTGTTGGGAAAAAGAGAGAGAGAGAGAATGTCCACACATAAGCCCTAGCAGTGGCAGGTGAGAGCCTTTTCTATCTCTGTTCTGGTTCACAAATGGCATACAGCAAGCCCATCGAAGACATAATCGGATTGCAGCTTGTCAGAGTAAACACACTTCCATGAGCAGAGCGGGTATGCGGCTGATGGGGAGATTGTGGAATCCGCGGTCAGACAGCAGTTGCCGCTATGGTGGACACGGCTTTTTCTGCATGTGGGTGCGGCTGTCAGGATTAATGAGACCACACCTTGAGTTTTTACACTTCACACAGATGTTTGAGACAAACACACAGAGGCCATCATGCTGCTTGTGACTTGACAGCATGTACATGAATGTTTGAAGGTCACTGGCTACTTCAGCTCATCGCTGCAGGCAACATGAGGACCCTGGAGTGAAACATGTACGCGTATGCATGCTTCTTGTTAAAAAACAACAACGAATACCTCAGCCATTGCTGATGTTTATGTTGTAAAAAGAACCAGGAGAGACTCGAGGCTCAGTGAGCAGAGATTTTTTTTTTATTTATTTCAGGATGTTTCCCAAATCATGGTCCACTGCAAAAAAGGATATTCGTGGGTAAATCGATGCTTAGAAGGACTTAGTGCCCGAATTAGCATTCTCAGCTCGTCCTCGCTGACAGCACAAATGGGAAGAAGTGACAGAAATGAGTAAGCGATGAGTAGAGAGTAGAGTCTATGGATGTGAAACTTTCCTTCATGGCGATTCAAGTTGATGATTTTGCGCTGTAATTCATCAGCTGCCTCAATCTTAAAAAATGTTGCCTTTAAAACAGCAGATTGATAGCAAAGTCAGCTATCAGTTTATAGTTAAAACTGAATCTAAAGATCATTTTACTGTACTGTAGGGGATCCACAGGTTCGGTTGCACCTATTTATTTCAAGAATTTCATGTTGTCAAGTCTAAGTTTTAATCCTACAAATTAAAATATAAATATAATACAAATTTTGTTGTGGCCTGTCTGTATAAATGCTGCAGCACTTTTTAAAAAAGATTTTTTGTCTCTGTACAGCATCAAAATGGATTTGAAATTAAGCAGTCGAGATGTGTTTGAAATGTACATTTTCAGAATTAATTCAAAGAATTCAAAATAAACTACAAACCTTTTTTTACCTGAAAACCTAAAAAGTAAACGGACAATTGACTGATAGCAGTTTTATCGCCAGTTGTGGCCTGTTTCCTTGATATGTCAAGACAGATTGAGGAGATAAAAGGTCTGTGGTGGATTGCAGGTGTTTAACGATTTTGTATTTGGTAGCTGTTCAGTCCAAAGAAGTATCTTTAGGTTGCTGCAAGTAAAGAAAAAAAAACAACAACAATTTATTATATAAGTTATATATTCACCTATATAACTTATATATTTTATTCAGAGCAATAGAAGAAATTTTAATTGTGGCCAAATCAACAATTTAATAAGAAGAAATCCACTGGTGAGCTCAGCAACAGCAAAAAGCCTAGAAGACAACTAAAGTGGCTGATCACAGAATGACCCAAAAGGACCAAGTAAATTACCTGACCACAGCCCAATGGAGCATGATTTTCACTTTCAGATAAAGCTGTCGGCTCAAAGACTCTCAAACAAGTAAAGACCTGGCAGAGCAGCTGAGTGGAGGAAACTCATTGGCATTTGCGTCAAAGTATTAAATATATTCCTTGTTATATTATGATTGTTTGAGTTTTGTCCAGTGATTGTCCAGTTACTTATGAGCTTGTAAAAATGTAAGAACTAGGTAATAAATGGCTGTAATTTACTGTGAACAGTTAATGCAATATTTTTGTTTTCCCCTTTAAATTGAAGCTGAAAGTCACATCTTTTCAGTCACATATTGATTATTTTTTATTAAGTCTATTGTGGTGGTACAATATAAAAACGTTTTACTGTACATACAGGAGTTCAGGATGAGGCCTTAACCAGAACTACAGTTGTGGATAAATAGCATTATAGATGCTTTCGTCCTCAAACGTGGAAAAATGGAGAGAACTTCTTTTAAAGATTAGATTGTGACGTCACTCAGAAACACCAATGCAGTGAAAAACTACTGTTTACTTTAATTTATTTTAATATGCATAAAATATAATTTACAATGTGTTACATGTTAAAACTAATTTCAATCATAAGTTAATGAGTTGTTCAGATGTATACCCATAGCAGTTACTTTAAATGCTGTATGCACAATGCAATGTAAAGAATAGACACTGCATTGAGTATTCAGTCTGATCATTATTCTGTAGTCCAGAGCAGCAGCAGACAGCCGTCATTCACTGACCAGTGATATCACATTCCGTATAGTTGCTTTGTGACATTCAGTACAGTATGCAGATTGTGAATGTGGTCCACCTGTGCTGTTATAACAACCTCCACTCTTCTGCAAAGGCTTTCTACTAGATTTTGGAGCATGGCTGTGGGAATTTGCCAATTCAATTATAAGAGTACCGGTGAGGTTTGGTACTGATGTCAGCACTGTGCAGGCCACTTGAGTACTTGCACTCTTAACTTGCCAAAAAACTTCTTTGAGTGCATTGCTTTTTTAGGGAAGGCCCAACTGTGAGTGTAGTGAAGCTGAGTATTTTGGTCAAATATATTTTCATTGCTCTGGACATTGGTAGATCGGTGCCAGGCTTCTCACGTGCCTTGTGGAAAGCTAAGGTTTGGTACCCAGACACCAGGTTGCAGAGATTCTTAGTGCCAGACACCAAGCTTGAATATAAATAAGAGAGTTGCATCAATAAGGGCATTCTGCATTAAACCTGAGAACCTGTAAAAACAGTTAAAATGTTCATATCAGACTGGGACCACTTAATGTGAGCAGCTAAAAGAAGAATAAGAAGAGCAATATTTTCATTGTTCTGCTCTGGTTATTGATCAACTGTTCAAGCAAGCAAGACTGCGCCAAAGAAATTCTCCACCATGTAATAACAAAGTACAGCAGGGAAATATATAAAAATAATTAGAAAGATAAATTTTCATTTAAAAAATAAACCCCAGGGTATTCTGGTCTGCTGCTGTTTTCTTATTTGTATGATAAGTACATTTAATTTTAAAGTAAATATTTGTGTAGCATTGGTTCAAAATAAGTGATATCATTATCTGTTAAGCATTAGGTCAGACGATTAGGCCTATTTAAGATGTCTTAGTAAGAGTTTATTGTTAGGATGATAGAAACTGTGGATTATAACAACAAGAAAGGCATGTTTAAGTGTGGAATGTAGCCTGTGGATCTGTTTGCTTGCTTAAAGCGCTAATCTGGAATCTGGAAAATATCATGCTGTTTTCGTGCCAAAATAGGCGTGACAATACTAGTAAGGCAGCGTGTTGCTTAATGAACAGTTGAAAAATAAAAAAACAGTTAACTGTTCAGTGGCACAGGGGATAGACCACTGATTTGACATTTCAAACTATTTGCTCAATATGCAAGAAATTGTGGATTTATGATTAATGGGGTGTTTTTTTTTTAGCTCTGTAATTTTTTATTTCTCTAAAATATGCCGTGTTAAAAGCACAATTTTGGCACCTCGCTCATATTAAATGGTGTTAGATGGTATAAGTTGTAATATGGGTGAGCTTTCACAGAGGGCAAGAAAGAACGAGTGAACGCCAGAGATATGGAGCAGGCTTGCATTAATATGCTGCACTCCTGGTCCCTGGATGGTGTTTATTTACAGGAAAGGCCCTGTGGCAGTGCTCACTCTGTATGTGCCCAATTAGAGCACACGCAAAAAGGCTGACCTCTACCGCTGCAGCATCACTGTTGAGCCGGCCAAGGAACCTCAGCCAAACGAAGGGATCTCCTCAAACACAGGCCAGCCACCCTGTTAGCATTTCATTAAAAATGCTGTGCTGCCTGATTTGTTCAGCTCTCAGATCTCTGCATGCTCTTAACAGTCCTCAGTGTATACACAGGCATATAACAGCATATGAGGTCATAGATGATAAGGACAATACTGTATCCCTCCGCCACTAGGTGGAGGAGGCAATATTTTTTCAGGTTGTCCATCCATGTGCCAGTCCAAGATTATTCTTAGCAGTTTAAGATATCTCAAAAGTAAGTGGTGAATGTAAGATGTGTATAAACGTTTTTTCCTACCACCACCAGGTGGCCTGATTTTTATTTATTCATTTATTTTTGATCGATTCAGTCATGGTTCAGGTACATTAGCAGTCAAAAAGTTTGGACACATCTTCTACTTCCATTGTCTTTTCTGACTTTTGTTTGTAAAACAATCCAAAACATGCAATAATCTCCTTTGAATAGTTGATATTGAGATGTGTCTGCTACTTATGCTCGGTAGAGCCTTCATAGCCGTCATTTTATTTTTTTAAGATCTCTAATACAAATCACAAAACAAAACATGTTGAATCAGAAGGTGCGTCCAAAATATTGACTGATACTGTATATTTTAAGGGTATTTGAGGCATACAAATGAGTATAAAGTGAGAAGTTTTTTTGTTTACCTTTCAACTTCCCCATCATAAAAAAAAAAAAAAAAAGGTCAGAGGATCGATTGGCTAGGGATCCACTGCTCACTGCTACTGTTACCACTGCTTGATCAAGATAAGCAGTTACTAAAAAGTGACTATTTACATTCTGGTTATTGAATGGTCAGTGTACATTTATAGGCTCCCTTTGTACTGTTGCAGGTTGAATAATATAAATTCACAATGTTCACATCAGAAACTTGTATCTGTGGTGACAAGTGCCACGCGCTTTTGTCCTGGTTTCTTTTGTTTTTGGTTTATTTCTTTCTCAGCACACTCACTCATCCTGTCATCTTGGAGTTTAACTATCTGGTTTAAATGAACCCCAGTTAGGCTTTGTGCAATGTTTTATTGCATTTTTAAGTCTGAGGGTTATTCCTTCCCTATTGTTCCTTGTTCCTGGTTTCTGGTTCAGACCCATGTGTGTTTTTTGTACTAGCTATGGTCTATAATTTCTCGATTGCCGGCAATAAATATTACGGCGAGCTGACTCACTTGCCTCCTATCTCATCTCGCTGTATGTTACAATTGATTTGTGGATATGATTAGAGTAGTGGTTTATTGGCAATACTATGAAAGAGACACACATAGGAGAATCTTTTTTTTGTTGTTTTGGAATACTGCATTGCATTTGTGGCACAGAGTACATTGTCTTCTCTTAAACCATCTCTGGAGACCAGAATACTGTACTTTTCCACAAGACTCATAGTAAAGAATACTTGATGTGACACAAGAATTAAAATGTCTGTGGATTGCACAAATACATCCTGTGTAGAGTTTATTAGATACAGCAGTCAGGTAACTAATAACTGCCAGCTCCCTGCTGATTTTACAACAATGGCCAAGCTGGCAGCAACCACAACCCCAGCCCTGCTGTTAACTAATAATCACACTGAGGTGGGGTAGGGGGGAGCTGCAGCCTTTTTTTTTTTTTTTTTTACAAGCACTTACTGGCGCTCCATTTTTCCATGTCAACCTATAGCAACAGCCACTTTGTGGGTTTTCACTCTGTGATTTAACAGATAACCATTCCTGTCTGTAAAACCACACCCCAGCGCGCTGCAGTGCCGAGAAGCGTCACTACTCTACTGACGGTCAAGTTAAATTTATCTACTTACCATAGACAGAAAATCGTGATGTATGTTTGCTATTGTCCACCCAACGACATAGATCTAATATAGAGGGTTTAGAAATGGACAAGCCCGGTCACCCGGGAGAAAAAGAAAGCAAATCTCTAACACTGTGTTCTATGAGGAGGACACTCAGATGGTTCTCCATGTTCATAAAAGTGCTTTTAATTCTTTAAAAATTCCTCTTCTTGTAAGAAAACTAATTTTCTTGTAAGTAATGCCTCATATAAATAATAAATTAATCCCTTGATAACTAATATTCGTGTTGTAATACAACACAAGCTGTATAATGAATAATGGCCTTTTTATAATTATTAAGCAACTGAAGTATTTCCCAGCAGTTATAAAGACATAATTAAAATGTAATGTTTTAATATGTGCAAAGTAAACCGTTCTCCTTCTAGATTTTGGATTTGGTATCTTAACCATGTTTAAACTTGGTGAACTTTACAGTGGTACACAAAGATGCTATAACGGTGAACAAGCTACTCCATTTGAAACCAACCTCCTACTTACATTAGCTGAGGTGCAGGCTTTTGACGGTTTGAAGATGATAATCCTAATTTGTTTTTGGAATTAGGACCATGGTAATGCATGGCAACACTGACCAAATAAAGTGAAATAAAGTGCAGCCGACCTAAAAAAAGTCACACCCACTAAAATTTCATTTGGCCATTTTTAACTTTGATTACAGCACATAACATGATGAAAATGTTTGAAAATGATTTCACATAAGGGACCCCAAGTGATGCAATGGTAAAGTGCCTGAACTATCATTCGGAGATCAATTCGTAGTTCAATTTCCAGGTGATGCTGTAGCCTCTCGCAGCCGGTGCCATAGAGGGAGCTGATTGGCCGAGCACTCTCAGTGGGGTGGGGTGAGAGGCACTTAGCGCCACCACATCAATCACGTTTCTACAGACAATCATGGCCGTCTGTGAGCTCACGCAAGCGAAAGGGGCAGATAGCGCTGTCATCCGAGTGTGTTACACCATCCTCAACTGTGCGTGAGCGAGTAGTTCGAAATTATGCGGTCGGCTGGCTTGTGGTTCTAACACATGATAGTTTTCGGCCCTCCCTGACTGGTGGTGGTGCTCTTGGTGTGGGAGCCCTGTGGTGACGGGTGGAATTGGATATGACTTAATTAGGGAGAAAAATAAATACGGGAAAAAATCCCAAAAAATAAAAGATTCCTCATGATCTAGAACCACTCATAAACAGTCCTGGTATCCTGGAGTGTGGAGTCCTGAAATTTGCTCAAAACGTCAGGGAAGAAGAAATCCACTGATGTGATAACCTGGTCATTCAGCTCATCAGGTAACATTTTATTGCCACATAATGTCGATGCGCCTAGACCTGACCAAATGCAGCAACAGATCACAACCCAGATCATTCCACTGCTCTGGAACAGGGTCAATCTGAACCGGAAATCTTTATGCTTCCCAGCAAAGTTTTTTATGATAAGTCTCACTAACAAGTAGTTTTCTTATGGTTACACAGCTGGTTAGTTCCAATCCTGTGAGTTCTCATCACACTGTGTGTGTGAAAATGCTCTTACTTTCATAATTAAATATAGACTGTAATTTGTATTGTTAATTATTACGTTCTCAACCATTTAAGTAATCTCTGATCAGGGTCATTCATATTTTTTTCCCCAATTACACAATTTTGAAAGTTCAGCACTATCCCTCCAGGTTTTAATAATGTTTTGGACAGTTGTTCATGCAATTGCTGTAACTTTAAGGTTTACTTTGCATTTCTTTGCATATTTGCAGGCCAGTAATTTGACCCTGCTGAAAAAGCAACTTTTTATGCCAGACAGTGAAAAGAAAAAAATTAAGATGTTAAGCAGACAGACTTTATATCTTTTTACATACGTAAGATCGGAACAGCAGAACAGTTTATTTCTGAAACTTTGGCCAGCTGTGGAGCAAATCCAATCCTTAGTCTGTATTAGTTTGTCTTATTTAGCCTAGTTAGTATCATGCAGCACATTTGCATGCCTGATGGAGTAGCTAATGAATTTTAGATTTGTTAACCCTGTAATACATCTGTGTTCATGTCTCACAGCTCCAGAGTCCTTGGTTTAATCCTGAACCGTGGTTCTGTTTGTGAGCAGTTAGGTTAATGTGTCTCTGGGTAGGCACAGTGCCCGGTCATGGACTGGCATCCCATCTAGGTTGCATTGTGTCTGGAGTTCCAGGGATGTGTTTTAGATCCACCACAACACTGACAAGGATGAAGCACTTATTGAAGATGAACAAATGAATGTAAAGCATTTATCAGACAAAATGGCTCTTCCAGTAATTACCAGGAAGCCGCCCTGTTTATGCACTGTGGCTGTTTGTTTATGTGTTGCTCATGGTTAATTGGTGAGAAAGCGCAGCTCATCCGACCCACTCCTCAGACACCCTATCGCTCAGAGTGCACAAATACGGGTCATACACATAGGAGTCAGACTAACGAAAGCCTCTTGGAGCCATGGTCTTCACAGGCACACACACAAACCACACACACACACACACACACACACACAGACACAAAGGCAATGGGGAGCAACATGTGCTTAGCTGTAAGATCTGAGCCTTTTTTAATTTTTAACTGGGGTTAGAGAAAATGAGAAGGAGCAGGCTTGAGGGGAGACTTGGGTATTGATCACACGGAGCGATGCTACAAGAGTTTTGGCACAAGAGGATAGCTGTGTGCTCTGGAGTCACGCTTAAGCAGCTTGTGAACTCACCGCAGCGCCTCTCGAGAACCAGTATGGTGATGAAATGATCAGCGGATCAACAGAAAGCTCTGTTGCTGTAATCCGCACAATGGATGTTAATTAGCATAATGAAATCGAGGAGGACGCAGAAAATGAAGAAACCACTGGTTGCCGGGGACGAGGGTAATGCGCAGGAGAGATACAGTCTGTAATATCCATGAGGTTTTGTAGCATGAACTACGAGACAGTCAGAGTCTCTCTCTCTCTCTCTCCCTGTGTGTGTGTGTGTGTGTGTGTGTGTTCTTATTGGTGCATCTTTGGCTTTAACCTCATAAATCAGTGTTGCTCAACGGGCTGTGGAGAAAGGGCTGATGAGTTTGTGTGTCAGAGTGTGTGTGAGAGAGAGATAGTGTGAGAGAGGGAGAAACAGAGAGGGAGAGAGATAGAGAGAGAAACAGAGAGGGAGAGAGGGTTATTTACTGTATCTCTGTGTAATCAGAGTTTCTTTTCCAGGAAGAGGACACATAAGGCCAGTCACACTTGGCAGCTCAAGGGCATATGTATACAGGCCATGATTGAGTAATCTCAGAAACATTACTGTCACAGCTTTCTGAACTGAGTACACCACGATCATGTTGTCGTTTTATTGCATGCCAGGCTTCACCGCTATCTCGTTCCTGTGATTATATCTTTTGTGGCCATATTTGTGTTTCTGAATATAAGATGCTGATGACAAAAATCTGTCTGTATTTGTTTGGCAGTTGTACTTTTCATATATACAGTATGTGTGCATGCCTGTGTGTGTGTGTGTGTGTGTGTGTGTGTGTGTGTGTGTGTGTGTGAGTGTGTGTGTGAGTGTGTGTGAGAGTGTAAGCTTAGCCATGATTTTATATCTTAGTGGGGACCAAATCTCCCTTGCTCAAGCTCCCAAGTCCTCAAATATTAAACAGCTTTTTTTCCTTTCTATTTTTTCTTCTTCTTCTTTTTTATTTATTTATTTATTTTTTACGAAAAACTGAGTTAGATAGAGTTATGATGTTAATTATCAATGGAAGGTCCTCGCAAGGACAGTAAGACGAATGTTTGTGTGTGTGTGAGGGTTTGTGTGTATGTGTGAGAAGCCGAGTTAGCAAATGGGTAAAAAAAGAATATCGATGTTCAATCACATCTTCTCTAAGCCATTTTTCTTTCAAAGGGACGGTTCGATCAGATCTGTTAGCATAGGCTGCGTATGTGGAAGAATTTCGTTTTGTGCTGCTTGTTGTATTGTTTTCTTTCCCTTGCACTACACCATTTCATTTATTTATCGTTCGTCCGACATCACCAGGGACAGAGACAAGTGGAGTAAATAAAAAGGAGGGAGGAAGAGAGAGCTTCCAGCAAAGGATAACAGGGTTTAGTAGGTCTCTGAAACAAAGCAGCTCATTGATTGTGTAATGAGCTTTTATCTGCTGGTATAATTGCTCTGTTCATGTTGCCTCATGTTTGTTCACTCTCTGATTAATTACCGGTCTGCCTGATGTCAGAGCAGTCTCAACTATACTTAGTGTGTGTCTTGACCTGCTACAAGGGTCTGGAGTCACCATATGGGTCGCCATGGATATGACCAGCAATATGTGATTAATGGAACTTTGCAAATGAGTCAGTTATGTTTTTTAACAAATGTTTGTCAGTTGATTTGATTAATTAAGTTAATGGATCAGGTTTCAAATCAAAATTGATTTTAGCTAAAAGTTATTTAGGCTTGTTTTTGCAAGCAAATTATTTACTAGCGGTGGTTTGTCTAAAATAAAAATAAAAAATCTTTAAACCATACTACAGTTTTTGCAGAAAATAAAATGGGCATTTCTGTATTTTCTGTGCTTATGGGAATGACTGTAGTGCGCTCTGAACGACTTTGGCTAAAAACAAAATCAAATTGAAAATCTCAAATCCTAAAAACATTCAACTGAACCATTAACACCTCCAGAGACTAATAAACTAATATCATCCCTACAATAGTAAATTCTTTAATATGGTTTTTAATGCCCAAGAAACTACTAAAATTGGCCTGGAAACATCTGTACACATTTACTCTAATAAGAGCCACAATCTATGAATTTGCATTAATGTGCAAATTGGAGTTGGCAGCATATCCCTCCTACCCATGCCAAACTATTATATTATCCATCATTTACCACAGATAAACACAAGTGGATTTTCAGTGTGTATGACTATGAGCTTGCATACTGTAGATTCATAAAAAATAACTGCATGTATACACTCACCATGCAGTTTCCCACTGGGATTAATAAATCTTAAATCTTGAATCAATTTATTAGTTGCTCCTGTCACGCAGCAGCAGCACAGCACATGAAATCATGCACATCCAGGTCAACAGCACCAGTCTGGATGTTCATACAGATTGGTTTGGCGTTTTCTGCTTTCTAAAATGCTATTTTTTGCTGACCACGTTGTAAAGAATGTTTTTCGAGTCCCTATAGACTTCCTATCAGGTCGAAACAGACTTAAACCAGACTGTTCATTCTCTCCCGACCTGTCTTATTACCAAAATCAATGCAGAACTGCCACTCAGTGGATGTTTTTTGTTTTGTTTTGTTTTTCTTAGCCTTCTGTGTACGATCGAAAGGCCAGTGTGGCTTCAGGCTTTCATTCCAACCAGACAGGACCCACACCTTTATTCCACTTGTGTAGTTAAGCAGTTCATTTTGGTCTCAAATTAACTATCAAATGCACTTCCCGTTCAGCCACACTGGTCCTTTGCAGATCAGATTAAAGGCCCCTGCTCTAGGGGGGACTGCTGTTTATGAAAATCCCACGACAGCATTTGTTTCTGGAAGACTTAAACACTTTACTTTAAAAAATGATATTTTAAAGAGTGAAACTTTCTTGAATATAACCAAACCTATTTACAATTTATCTATTGTATCAATAATCTATTATCTATTGTATTGTATTAACTCCAATAATTTTACCAAATATATGATTTATCAAGCTAATTTAAAATCAAATGTATCTAAACTTTTGACAAAAAAATTATCTTTTAAATAATCTAAAAGTAGGACAATTATTAAAATTTGTATAAATATATATATATATATATATATATGTAACTATATTCAAGATATTCTTACTTGCTGAGATACCATATTCTCTTCAGTGTTTCGTGGATAAAATCACTGAGATGACATTTTCCCCTATTATGCTGATTGGCATGAATATTAACTAAAGCTATTGACCTGAATCTGTATACTGTAACTATATGAATTTATACATTGCACTGCTGACACAATATTGTCTAATTTGCTGCGATAGTTTCTGAAATCTCACATTTCCACCTAGACACCTGAGTAACCCAGGGAGTACTTGCAGTGTGCATGAACCATAATAATAGTAGACTGTAGTAATAGTGATAATATTACATAATATTATATATTATATAAGTTAATGAAAATAAAGTTTAATAAAGAGAAACAGGAAGAACGTCCTTCATCAGCTGTGCAAGCAAACACACAAATAACTTTCGAAAGCTTTCATAAAACCTTCCTCAGAAACTAACAAACAAACACTCAGGGCACTCGCATCCGACCCAGACTTCCTTATTGTCCATTTATTTGCATGATAAAAGGGCCGCCTTCAATTATTTAGTATACCTTATTTGATCACCTACTGAGAGCCATGTATTCTTCTACACAGACAAGCTGGATGTTTTCCCTTCATTATTCATGAAGTGGAAGAAAGAGAGAATGAGAACAGTGTGTGTGTGTGTGTGTGTGTGTAAGAGAGAGAGAGAGAGAGAGAGAGAGAGAGCGGAAGAGATAAACAGAGAGCACCAACAAAGCAAGCAGCATTCAGTTTCATGATCATTAAAAGTGTTTTTCTTTTTTTCAGCGCAGATAAATATTTTAGAGCAGGTGAAACTTAGATAGTGGCTTTTTTCCTTTTGAGGTTACAAAGGGAGGTCAGGTGTGCTGTGCTGCTGTATTGACTTGTAAGAGCACAGGATTCGGGAGTTCAGTGCTATTTTTGGAGAGAGAGAGAGTACTTATGTATATGGTACTCTCTCTATTAAAAATATATATATATATAGTACTCTCTTTCTAAATGTACTGGTTTAGGTTTCTGGAGAAACCCAAACCAGTACATTTGGATTACTCACAG
This sequence comes from Clarias gariepinus, assembly GCF_024256425.1. Taxonomy (NCBI): domain Eukaryota; kingdom Metazoa; phylum Chordata; class Actinopteri; order Siluriformes; family Clariidae; genus Clarias; species Clarias gariepinus. The sequence goes on along the minus strand of NC_071109.1, from coordinate 20,533,972 downwards.
GTATCCGACTTGTTGGCGGTTTGCAGTGTCACATGGTAAAGGCCACATGGTGAAAATAGACCTCTTACTTCAGTGTGCTGCTCTCCACACTACGGGATTAACCATCAGCATGAGTAAGAGCTGTGACTATCCCTCATAACCCTGAGAAATATTTTTCTAACTGGGGCTATGTACAGACTGGAGTACGGACGGCATATTTTCGGAAGAAGCACTTCGGATGTAAGATGGGAATGAGTCATACTGGACAAATCCTACCTTTGCCTCAGGTAGTCCAGTTGGTCTAATATAGGTTTGCTTGACATTCATGAGAAATAAGCAAGAGCCTGTTAAAAAGTTGAAAGCCCCACCAAAAAAGATTCTATATAAAGAATTAGAAATAAAAAAATTCTCCTTTTTTGGGCTGCGCTAGGGCTGCACAGTGGTGTAGTGGTTAGCACTGTCGCCTTGCACCTCCAGGGTCGGAGTACGATTCCTGTCTCTGTGTGCGTGGAGTTTGGTTGTTCTACCCATGCTTGGTAGGTTTCTTTCCACAATCCAAAGACATGCAGATTAGGCTAATTGGCGTTCCCAAATTGCCTATAGTACAGTATGAGTGCCCTGTGATGGATTCACCCTGTCCAAGGTGTACCATGCCTTGTGCCCTAAGTCTCCTGGGATAGACTCTGCGACCCTGAATGCATTATGTAATTTTTTTATTACAAGGACACTTTAGAACATGCTTGTTTCTGTCATCTACCACAGAAGCCAAAACTAATCCAAGTACTGTACTGTCCAAATACAGAGCAATAAAATCCAGATTTTTTTTTTTTATGTTACAAGAAAGAAGTAACACTTTTATAGGTTTTAGGTCAGTTCCAGTGTTTCTAGCACAGGCTAATCTTATACTGTGTAAAATAAGATTATGTGACTGGCGAGCAAATTTCAGATGTCTATCCACCACATGGCGGGTGAAAATTCCTGCATTATTCACGTAAACAACACACACATTGGAACGCCAGCCACTACGCCATTTCCGTTTTCTTCACCTGGCTGCAACTAGTCTGCTGCTAGCCAATAGTTAGGTAGCTACTGTAGCTAGGATGTGGCAATATTAATAAGGAGTCAACATTCCTTCTAAGTGAAAGCACACTACCACCAAAGACAAGTAGGACAAAGCAGCGGAAAGACATCCAAACAGAAAGTTTTGTGAGAAATGGCGACAGTTTAAAAACGACAGTATTTCGAGACCCCGGCTCCAGTATGATGCTGAGGTTGTGGTGAAGGACGTTTCCGTGTGTCACCAATTTCCCAAAGACTAAAGCAGAAAGAACTTACTTGTTATCAGAAATAAAACTATGAAGTTGGAGAGCATTTATGACCATGAACGCAGCCACATTGCCCTCTCCTCTCAATACCCTCTGTGACGGCACTAACTGATCGATAAAACTAATTTTACTTCAAACTTTTGTCCCACTTCCTCTTCTGTTTGCATTTAACACACAAACACAATGTATGGTTTGGCTAGTAAAAAATATATGCTTGGGTAGGCCCGTGAGTCAAAAAAGATCATTTCAGGCCGTGGGCCTCGTGTCACAGCTAGACATTTGAACTTAATACTGTTTTATAAAACTTTGATGATTTGTACACAGGCATGTACCATGTATGCAACTTTTTGATCAATTATTGGTTCATACTACCTTTTCTTTAGTATCCTTTTTTATTTTTACTTTTCAGAAAAAGACAGATATATATAAGCATGTATATAAGTGAATCAAAGTATAGAAATAATAATAAATGAATAAGAAAGTAGCTCAGTAACATCAGGCTAGTATTCCTGAAAGCAAGACATTATTTCTAATTGTCATTTTAAAGAACTGTACTTTTGCAGAGCTGATTTATTTCAAATTTACCTGACAATCTCTTATCTATGTAATTCAATTATGTAATTACTATGGACATTAACATTACTTAGGAGATACACAGGAAGTCTGGAAATCTTATGCCGCCCAACCAGTACACAAGATTTCCCTCATCCTGTGTCTTTTGTCTTCTATCATACATCCTCTCTGTCAGCTGTAAAGTAAGAGCCAGGTTCTGCTTGTCTACAACAAAAACAAACTGAAACCCTTTGCCTGATTTTTTGTTTTATTTTGTTTTGTTTTGTTTTCCCTGTCATCTAGCCCTGAGAGAATAATTTTGGGTAGAGCTGGGAGCAGCATGTCTGCAGGGAGGCAAAAGAAGATGAGTGTGGCATGACTCTTTCTGGCCTCTCACTTTCCTCCTGAGCATCTGTCAGATCGGTCTTGTATCAGGAGCACTCCCTGTTGATCCGTGCAGGAGAACGTCAGTAATTGGAGAGCGCCACTGCTGTTCCCGAGTTGAGCCTCTTGTCTCAGCTCCCAGTAGGACTACAGGTCCAAGTCCTAAAGTCATGTTTCCCAGGGCTGCTTCAGTTTGTCGTATGTGAAGTGCCAGCTTGAATTAAAACGAACTGCTCAATGAGGGCATGAAGGCCATCTGAGCATGTGTTTCAGAGGTGTTTCTGTAATCTTCTCCTTGCAAATGAATCACCCTGAACCGGGTCACGTTACTAGCAGCGTGCGGAATGCGTCAGCACGTGGCACAGGACAGCTTTCCAAGAACACCACAGCTCGCAGAATCAGAGTGAATCAGTTTAGGCAGTGTATAGCACTAGGTAGGACGAGGCATGTGGATACATACTGACAGCAGGGTTGCTGTGGGAGGCTTTGGCGCAGCTTGATCTGCGTGTTGTGGACGGAACATTGAGCTGAAGGCTTCCGCTGGGCTTTTCTGTCTGCCTGGAGAATTTTTCAGCATAGATGTTGCTTGCTTCATGCAGGGGTATTCTAACACCAAAGCTTGTGTTAACTCCTATTAAAGATTCTTTTGAAAGCATTTTAGTGTGCCATATGTTAGGAATGGCACAGACAAGTGTTTTATTTGTCTTTATTTCGCCACAAATGTGTAACAGTGGAGTAAATCCATGTTCAGTAGCACCATCTGCTCCATTTGTGGTCTGGATGAACATTCCTACAATATACCCTTTGTGTGCGAATGTGTGTGTGTGTGTGTGTGTGTTTATAAATGGTGACAACAGAGATAGTACTTAGAGCTGGAGAAACAAAGAACCTGAATAAATGTTGTATTCATAAACAATTTTTACCATAATGTAAGACATCTTAAGTCTCACTGTTAAAGTAACAGTACATATGAACAGTTTGACAGCAAAATGAGATAAAGGAATCCTTTTGAGAAAAAGAATTTTTTTTCTCTTTCCAAAAGAAGCAAGAAGTATTTAAATCTCTAAGTCACAAGGGTGTTTACAAGGATAAATGCTAAAATGTTTTGTCAAAATTGTTTGGGTTATATAAGTGTGAATTCTGTGTGATTTTACAAAATGTTATAACGTCATCTCCCACATTTTTTTTACAGTGAATAAATAAATCTACGGTTTTTAAGTATTTACGTAAGCAGTTTAGAATCAATAATATGTTGATGAAGTTTTAATTAAAGAAAACCTAGCAAACCAATGCTGTGATTATGATTTTATTATGAGTCAAATAGCAAGTGGTGGCAGCCAATTGCATGAAGAGAAAAAAGTGCACACCAAAACCTCTTTAATTACAATGATTGTTAAAGATCATGAAAAGTTTAAAGCATCATCAACTTCCTTTTCTACTAGTTTCACTTTCACTTCTGTAGCATCTTATCAAGAGTACAGTTACACATCCTTTAACATTCATCCGTGCAACATAACTGTTTCATTGTTTAGATATTGCAATAAACCAAAGGGACAGTTATGTCAGTTGGTTTTGCAGCAAACAACTGCTAGTGACAGCAGGAGCAAGAGAAAAAGCAGAAAGTGTCCATGTGGAACTGCAACAGAAGGTTACACTACAATATCCCATATAGCTTTGTTAAATATATAACATGATGTTTACACAATAACCAAAGTGCATAATTTGCTATACAAAGAATGTACTGCTGACATTAAAAAACTCATACCTGTAGTCCATTAATGCTGGGGTAACTACAATGGCAGCAACAAAGTGTAATCTCTTTTCCATTTCCTTTTTCCTGTTTCCCTCCATTTACCATTTAATTCACTCAGGTAGCTGCTGTTTTGCACAGCTGGTGGTTTTGTTTTATTGATCAAATGACAGAAAGAAATGATGCAATTGGCTTTTGTCATGGTATGTGTCATGGTTTGGAAGTTTACAGCTTCTAAAAGAGTGCAAATTCACAAGGCATCTTGCTAAGACTAGATGAGTGACATAGGATCCCACATGATGCAATAAAAAAGATCATGAGATGAGCATGAGGTTTCTACTGTGGCCATGACTAAGCTCTCAGATATGAAGCTTGAAGGACAATTAAACTACATATACAGTAACATTAACATATAACACTACATAATGCATTCACAGCACCTTTAGTAACTGCCTGGTCAGGGTTGCTGTGCTGTCATTATGTTACACCTCAGTTAGCCAACTAATTTTATTTAAAAATATCACCGACAGGTGCAGTAAAAACTGTACAAAATATATATAAAATATAAGTCCGGCGAACACCAGCTATTGTTAAGAAGACTTATAGTGTTGCGTGGTGTAGCTGAGGTTGAGGATCTCAAATAAAAAATTTTATTCCAATGTGACAAAGATTTTATTTATTTTTAACTGACTGAACAAATACATTTGGATTACTGATGGTTTTTTTGATCAGATCTGAGTCACATTCATATACGGTCCTAGATCAGATACATATCGGATACATATCTGATATGTCGTCATGTGACTCGAATGAGAAGATTCGGGCAGATTGGAATTCATACGACTTTTGAGATGCTCGCTAACGTCAGTCAGCACCAGCAGTGCAGGGATTTTTTACTGTAACAGCGCTGAGAACATCTGCTAAAACAGCTAAGATGAGGCGACTGGCTTTTATCCTTCTTCTGGACCTCAACAAATGGCCGACTGTCTGCTTGCCATGCTCCATAGCAAAATTCTAAGCGAAATTTTGCTAAAATGACATCCATTGTTTGAAATGAATGAGTGGTCACAAATGTGTTTTAACCCAGATGGTGCAAGCAAAGGCATATCGATATGCACATGCAGGCAAGGTTCAAAGGATGCGTCAGGTTCAGAGGACATGTTTCCTCACCAAACGTCACCAGTCATGCAGCCACCCCCCACCCACGTGAATGGTTCTGGTTCTGGTTCTGTGTGGAAGAATATGCATATAAAAGATTCACTGCATTTATGTGAGCAGCACACGTTACATCGCCCCAGACTCTGACTCTCCTCAGCAGGGAGGACTTGTGGTATAAAAACAGGTCGTTATTCATGCCTGAGAGAAACTCATTGCAGATCAGCAATCTTATGGCTTTATTTAGGCTGAATGATAATGAGGCATAACAATGAATTCAGGTTATGAGGCTCGAACAGTCTCAGTAATAGTGCTGACTGTGTGTTGACATTTTACTAAAAAGATGCAGACACCTAGTCAAAACATTTACCTTTACAATCATAACAGCTCAGCGGCATTCAAAGGGAAACAGTAAACAAGGACACCGAAATTACTAATAAATTAAATGACAGAAAATATTCTGTCTTTTAGATTTAGATTTTTTTAAAGCACAAATAGAAGCTTTTGATACTTCGTACTTGCATTATTTACAAGAATTGTGCCTTAAAAAGAGAGAGAAAGAGAGAGAGAGAGAGAGAAAGCAATCTGCGTCTAATAGCAACTGCAATTCATTCCGATGACACATTGTTATTCTAAGAAAGACATTTGGTAAAATAGCTGTTGTCCTGCACTCACTCCCAGGTCCAGTTAATGATTGGGCTCGGTGATATCTTCTATCAGCATGCTCACTCAGCTTTTGTTTTCAGCTGTATCTTCCCTATCACTCCCTAGGCTGCATGAAAAAGAGATGATCGAGCACATTGTTTTCCTGTCAGAATACAACACACACATAGACACATCTCATCTTAAATCCACACACGCTTAGACAAGCTGCAGGTGAACTTCTATATATGTTCATTCTAAAAGTGCATTCTAAAGAAACTAAAGGAAACCCGTTTATAGTTGTCTCCTAGACAGCCTTCTTTCAGTTGAAACCATGTTATTGTACATTTACAGTACAGCACTTCCAGACACCCTTATCCAGAGCGACTTACTTTTATCTCCCACTACGCTTATACTGGTTAAGGGCTTTGCTCAAGGTGTGGATCGATGGTGCTTGGGTTTGACCCCCAAGATTTCCGAGCAGTAGTTTAATGTCTTAACCACTTAGCATCCCATGCCCCAGGTGACTGTTTTCCATTTCTGCTCGTTACTGCCACTAATATTTATTGTATGCTTTAGATTAAGATGTTCAAAAAAAAGATGGATGATCTAGTCTTGTGTCCTAATCATATTTTTTGGTTAACCAGGCTAAAATAATAACTAAAATAATTAATCTGGAATACTTGCAGTTTTTTCCCCTGTTCATTAATTCCTTTATTTGTTTAATTATTCAATCATGTTGAGTGTACACTTCATCCTGGCAAGAGGGCAGGAGTAAACCCTGAATGGGATGCATGGACACACATTCACATACTCATCACACCTAGGGGAAATTTAGACATGGAGAATCTACCCTTCCTTCATATTTTTTTATGAGGTGAGAGGACATGTGGAATCCAGAGTCTATCAGTGCCTACATTAAAAGAAGTGTGTTTGTACAATATGACTTTGTATCACGTTTAAGTAAATATCTCAAAACGAACAAAACAAAAAGCCCAGCAATCGTTAACTAACATTTAGACCAACAACACGTCAGTAAAATCATGAGAGTAAAAATAGACAATTTATTATGGAGGACAATGCATTTTTTTTTTGTACAATTATACTTCTCATCTTTAATGGTACTAATGTCAGCAAATAAGCTCTTTTTATCACAAATGCGTAGCACAGATGCTATCTCAACCCCTATCTGTCAGTGCACGAAAGAATCACATGCCAGGACCTTCCTACAGAGTCATGACACATTATTTTCAATAAATACCACCATCATACAGCCATCGTTCCCTGTCTGTTGTGCCACATGCACACCATATGGAGTTGTCAGCTTAGCAGCTTGTGACTATGCTCTGAACTTCAGGTAACCTGTCCTCCAAATTTGTAGCATGGCGAGTACATTTTTTTGCACTGTGGTGTTTTCACAGGAAATCTATGGCATCCATTACAATTGAGGTTAATTTTAATGTTTAAATTGTTAGTCACATGCTTCCACTTTTAGCTGGTTTAATCTGCTTTTAAAGTTAGCTAGATGTCCTTTTGTTTATACCAAACACCAATTAACCACAATCAACCAAGCAATGCTAAAAGAGTCAGTGTGTGCACCTTCTGGAAGCTGAAGACAGGCATGAGCTCTGTTGCTCACTGCCTTTTCAGGGATCATCTAAAGGACACCATTTTTGGCTTGGACATCCTTTGTGCTGCCTGCTTAGCAGTGATCACTATGCCAACACAGTATGCTGGCAGATTTAGACCCTGATTTGGAGTCAAATCTGACCCAACCAAAACAGCCTAAACAGCTCAATAGATGCCAATGCCACATCCTGTGCCAACTGATAAACATAACAAGGAGCGAGAAACCAATCTGAGTAATTTTCTAGGTAATTAAATGACTTTGTGGCAGACACGACTCTGCTGAAATCAGTGTTTCCCAAGCTGAGACCATACATCGCTGAGATTAGCTTCCGACAGACCTGTTAGTCTATCGATTAGTCACAGTCACTGTACCTACAAATATTCCAAAACCACCAACGACAGCTTCAGCAACACTTGTTGGATAGTGCTGCGCAATCCATGAGGTTCAATTTCCCTTTTTGCACAACACCAGCCATGGCAGAATCTGCTATATTTTGGTGCAAGAATTTTATTCAGAGCTTTAATGGATGATTGAAACAGAACTGCAGCTGGGCTCTGTGGTGTGCGTTCTGACTAATATGACAAGCAGCATGGCCATGTAAGGTGTTCCAAAACATCTACAGTAGGTCAGCATATTAGCTAACTTATCATGATCATGGCTTATGCATGGCACCAAGTGGTATTCGCACCATTCTCTCTGCCAGACGAGAGCAAATCAACCCTGCATGGCACGCTAGCGATTTGGGCCTGACTCCAAAGAGGCCCTAGAGAGATGAACAAAGGTTTCAGAACCATGAACCCAGCATGACCTCACAGATCATCCCTGTGATAATTTTGGGCTAATTCAACTCAATCTTGTTAAGTGCAAAGGTTGTGTTTAGTCAATGGTCCTCTTTAGACAAGGGTTCTAAACCTTTTGTGGTCCAGTATTCTTTTAAATATATGCCGATATTTCCCTGAGACAATGCAGGACACCTATAATTACTGTCTAATGAGGGATCTCGATATTCCCCATATACTGATAGCTACCTATGCTGATAAATTTCTCTTTAATCTGACATGAGGTGCATTAGTGTCTGGATCTCAAAAATAATGTCTGCCATTAGCTCCCACCTCCATTAGCTCCCATAGCCGCACCAGTGCCTGCTTAGCATTCACTTAACAACAGCTTCCCAAATGTCTGAACGTCTTACTTCAGCATCCGTCCATGCATCAAACTTGCAAATATCCCTGCGAGGTTCCTTTTAGCTCCACTGCATTGGGAAGCTCTTATAACCGACATGCTGTACTCTTAATTTTGCGTTTGTCAAGCCACATACACATTACCTATACACAATTACTGTTGCTGCTGTGGATTTTTAAGGTAAAGTCTGTGGAAGGTGTATTGTACACATGTGGGAGTTTGTTACCACAACCTGAGGAGTGTGGTATCCTTGTGGTCTCTCACGCGCCTTCATGTTTTATTCGCCTAGTGCATGAATACCTCTACTATCACTTTTTATTGACAGTTTGTTAAATTTAACATAATCATTTGAACATGGGATGGTTGTTGGTGCCAGATGATTTGGTCTGAGTAGTTTTACACAAAACCATGTCTGGTGTCTACAGAGAATGGTCAGAAAACTAAAAAATATTTCGTACATTGCAGTTTTCTGAGTGACAATACCTTGTTGATGCCAAAGGTCAGAAGTCAGAGAGAATGGCCAGACTGGTTTGAGGTGATAGAAAGGAAACAGTAATTCAAATACCATCTCGTTATTACTGAGGAACATCTCTGTAGGATGGGCCACAGCAGCAGAAGACCACACTGGGTGCCACGCTAGTTAACCTAAAACTAAGTCAAGACTTTACTTGAACAATATTGGACAAATGAAAATTGGAAAAACAAAAACCTGTCTTGATTTCTGCTGTGACATGCATGTTGTAGGGTCAAAATTTGGTGTAAATCACATGAAAGCATGAATCCATCCTGCCTTGTATCAACACTTGGTTGGTTGTGGTGTAATGGTGTGGCAGATATTTTCTTGGCACCTTATGGCCCCCTTAGTACCAACTGAGCGTTGTTTAAATACAGCCTACCTGAGTATTGCTGCTGATCACGTCCATCCATCTATGACCACAGGATAACATGCCATGTTACAAAGATCTTAAATCATCTTAAATCATCCTCACAATGAGTTTGTTGTACACAAACAACCCTTACATTCACCAGATCTCAATTCATTTCAGCACCTTTGGGATGTGTTGGAACAGGAGATTGGCAACATGGATGTGCGTGATGCTATAATGTCAACATGGACCAAAACCTCTAAGAAATATGTTCAGACCTTTGTTTAATCTATGCCATGTAGAATTAAGGCAGCTCTAAAAGCAAGCGAAACGGGGTCCAATCCAGTACTTTTAGTTGTACCTAATGTAATGGCCTGTATGTGTGTGGTCTTGCTATCATGAGCCGGAAGGTGATCATCTTTCCCCAGTGTGAACAAATTACTGTACCTAGCGCAGCAAAAAATGCACATTGGCCTATCCTTCTTCATGAGCATGAAGAGCACAATTTCATTTTATCCACTCTTTACATTTTGTAAAAGAAATATAGATGAAAGCATTCATATTTCAGTGAGCACAGATTAATATTCTGCCATAGTTTTACTCTCCTATTCTGTCTGACAATCTGAGGAGTCCCCGCCCACTCGGTAATATCAAGTCTGAAAGTCTTTTTCTGTTCTGTTTCTCTGTAACCGTGACTGAATTCTGGGCAGACGATGAGGATTAGATTACACACAATGTGCCTTTAGCAGTTCGCTGAAATCGACCAGTTGTAATTTGTGACCTTTGTACAATAATGTCCTATCTGAATGAATAAAAAGGTTTGAGTTGTAGAACATCTCTGACCTTCCAGCTAGCATGACTGGAGTGAAGTACTGAAATTTATATGTACATATCATTACAGTTTCCACTCTGAGTCTGCTTCAAATGAACATTATTAAAATTGTGAGATGATTATTCTGTACATTTTTTAACAAAACCATAAACAGACAGTACTAGTGTGTAAGATCGAATGTCCTTGAGTTTATCAGACTGATTTTTATTAATATCGCATTAAATAAATCATAAATCAGCATATTCAAATATGCAGAAAGCATTCTTTAAAAGAGAGAAATAGGAGAGAGAAATGTGTATGGCTGTTAAAGTAAACAGAAACTAACGTGTCCCATGGTCAAACGACATCATGGACAAGAGTGTGTCCATATTTGACATGTTTGGTTCGATTAAAATGAACTTTGTTGTTAGTTGCTTTGTTAGTGCACTTCACTTAAACAAATGTACTGTAAAATGCTGCTATCTGAACCTCGGTGCATCTCTGTCCACTTCCAAACGAAATCTGGTGGAGTTGGATTAAAATGTGAATGCACCACGGACCAGAGTTATGTAAATGAATCAAGTCTGCTTTGATAGCATTATCTGATTATAATTCTGTACCTAAAAACTTTCACTGGTCGACTTTGTATCTGTGACATCTGATGAACAGGAGGCAGAGTGAGGAAAATGTCCTGTCTGCCCCAAGCAAGGTACTGGATGAATTTAGAAAAAAGAGGAAAACAAAATGAGATACCTAAGGTCATTAATAAATTAAACACTGGCAAATTAAATAGTAAATTTAATGAGCATCCAAGGACATTCACTATGGACAGCACACAAGAGCAAAGGAGTGCACGTGGTAACCCAGCGGGGCTGCGTTCAATGACATGAGTGATTGTAAAACCTTCGCGAGCAGTTGAACGGTCCGATGAAATGTCGTCTAAGCCCTCATGTGTTCTCGTACAAGGAACAGAAGCAGAGAGTCTTGCAAAGGATTAATTATTACTGCTTGCATTTTTGTCATTTATTATTTTATTTGTTTATTCATGTATTTGTTTCTATTTGTTTATTATTTTGTAACTGATGGCCTAATGAATGAAAACTAGTCGGCGCATTCCCGACATTTAATTCTTATTATCCAGAGCCAGGCTTGTGTTGTTTTCTGTGTATAACATAACATTTTATAAACTTTTCAAGAATTTTCAGGTTAAGATACCACTATATTGTATATAATCAACATGTTTTCACTTGTTTTTACACCATGCGTGGTATTTTTGTATAACAATACAGTAGTCTGTGTGCTAATCTTTACTTATTAGTCAGAACAAATATATAATTTTTAAATGTTACACAAAAAAAACTCAGGGCTGTAATATTAAGGAAAAGGAGGTGAGGAAACTGTGAATTAAACAAAAAGAAAAACTAATTAACAACAGTATAAAAAGAATAAGAGTGGCACGGTGGTGTAGTGGTTAGTTCTGTCGCCTTGCACCTCCAGGGTCCGGGTTCGATTCCCGTCTCTGTGTGCATGGAGTTTGCATGGTTTTCGTGGGTTGTTTCCAGGTACTCCGGTTTCCTCCCACAGTCCAAAAGTATGCAGATTAGTCTAATTGGCGTTCCCAAACTGTTCATAATGTAGTATGTGCCCTGTGATGGATTGTCACCCTGCCCTGTGCCTTAAGCCTCCTGGGATAGACTCCAGGTCCCTGCGACCCTGAATACAGGCTCCATAGATGGTGAGTGAGTGTAAAAGGAATAAGCATAGCTGACATTACTGAAGTTTATTAATCAACATTAAGTTTATAAAATGATCGACAGTAAGGAAGAATATTTAAGAACTGAACATTCACTTTTGCATTTCAATGAGAAAAAAGTCAAATATTGTAAAAACTTTCACATTAAGATCACATTACTACCTAGCCATCCCTACAATAATATAAGACAATATTCACAGAACAGTTTATTTATTTACTTATTTTTACTTTGTGTTAGACGTATTTGCTAGCATCCCATTGCCATGCTTCAAAAATTGTTGTATGTCCTTGTTGTCAAACTTTGCACTAGCTGGTCAATTGGATGACACGAGACAATGTGATTTGTGACAGCTGAGAGACCATAAACATGGATTAAGGAGCGCAATATTGAATACATTACGGATTTTATCTGGCAAAACAATACGAATAACCCGAGCTGTTGAGAGAATGTTTTAGGAATAACTTTTAAAGCAGAATTAATTAAGCAGAATTAGGAAAAGCTTTTAAAGTAGAATTTTAAAGCTGCGTTAACGCTAGTCAGTGCTAGGGAAGCACCTGTTAGGGCTGCGTAAATGCTATTTCTGAAATTTAGGAGGTGTGTAAATGCTGTTTGTGTGTACTTAGCCTTCACTACAGTCGTGTTCGTAAAATAGTAATAATAAAAGACAAGATTAAAGCATCCTGTAATGATGAAATTTATGTTGTGTTTAACAATAATGTAAAGGACCTCATGCTCTGAGGTCATGCATTTAATCAATTTAATTACTGTTATCTTTTTGTTTGTGATTCTGAGTCATTAAAAAGTTGTGGAAGGCTTTATTCGAATAATTAAGAGAGATGAGAGCTAGCTAGCTTCCTTCCCTGCTTGATTTATTTGTTTAAGCGTTTCTCACCGTGTTTGATTCCCTGAGAATATTCCTCTGCTTTCAGTTTTCAGTTGAGTTCATTTCTGAGACTGCTGTGTTCTTGATGGATGAGTTTAATTGATGTAGACTCTGATTAGTATGAATCTCACACACACCGGAGCTAGAAGTTGGAAAAGGTAGAGGTAATTACTAGTGGATGACATGATCCTCTAACCACAGGGACATAAGAGGGGAGAGATTACACACCCAAAGAATAATGAGAAGAGGACATTGGAGTGCGGAGATACAAATGTGCTCAAAGCAGTTTGAAAATCTGTCTTTAGGATTTGGGGTCCCAGCTCAGAGCGTAAGCACACACACATACACACACATACACACACCTGTTTATGGACTGTGGGAGAAAACCAGAGTACCTGGTTAAAGCCCACAAAACAAACATCGCACACACACAGACACAGACTGGAGGCTATATTTGAGTCACCAACCCTGGAGGTGGTGCCACCCTGCCACATACTGTTTCTGTTTGACGTTTCCATCGACGGAGAGCGAATTAATGATGACATTAAGGATTTTTTTCAATCTGTGTTTTGTTGCCATTTCCATTTTGCGTTTGGAGGTAAAGAAAAAGGAGAGTCAGTGAACTCTAAATTTCTTTAAAAAAATAATATAATATATTAATTTTTTTAAAGGACACTTGCTCCCTAAGTAAGCACACTCTGGAGAGGCCATCAAACACTATTGTCTACCTTTCTATTCTCTTTCCCTTTTTAAGCTCTTTTTACATCAGTCATCTTCCTAAGACCTCAGAGATGCTTGAGGTTTTATTTCTTAAAATTGCAATTGGCTGTTCAGACACATAGTTCCCAAGACACCAGATACTGACTTTGCAAGGACATTTTGTTACACTAATAAGAATGTGGCGCGGATTCACTTGGGAGTAGGATATAAGAATAATTAGCTCAAATCCTACTTTATATTCTTCATCGGTGCTGACATTACAAGAGGAAATGTTCTTTCTCTACTTTCTTATGAATATTGCTTGCTGTCCGTAGTGTTTATTGTATCCTTTACTCGAAGTGAAGCGTTGGTATGTTGATGAAGGTTTACACAAAGACAAGTAAGAGTGAGCATGGAACATTGATCTGCGGTAAAATTAGGCAGGTAATTGGATCTTCAGTGAAAGATAAACAGCTTTAGCAATGTAATTTTTTATGGTATGTTAACCACGGTACAGGTTTACATTGTGCGGAACATTGTCCAACGTGATAGTCTGTAATTATAACAGAACAATATTTATAAAGGAAAGAGGAAGTTTAGATAATTATAGTTCATTATTGTATTTCATATAAGTGTGATCGCCTATGTAGCCCAAATCAGTCTGAAGATATCTAAATTCATACAGTAACTCCGTCTCTCCCACCTGGAAAGCAGGGCAAGTGTTGCTGTCTCGACTCTCAGCCACAGATACTGTAGCTTCGGCATACACTGTTATATGTTTTTAAGAGACTCGTTTTTATTACGTTTAAGGGTAGTTACGTACTGTGTCACAGAGAAATGGACATCACTTCAGTTTAGAGTCACATAGGACTAGCTGTCAGAATGTTCACGATGCTCCCGCACCACCACATCTAAACAGAGACAAGGACTTAGGCGCTCAGTAAATGAGTTAAAGACCCAATAAAAAGACACTGATTGGACAGAGATCGGCGGAGTGAAGAGACGATGATGAGACTTGTGTTTAAATGTCACGAGTGACTTTAAGCTCAGGTGTTGAAACAGAAACTGATGCTGGTAATCAAAGGGCTTACTCATTTCTCATTGTAATCATCTAATTCTTTAAAATTTGGCAGTAGACTAGACATAAGTGAAGAGCTAGGTGGGTTGTCTTTCTGTAGGAATCAGAATAAAGCATTTAAAGTGATTTTCTCTCTCTCAGCTACCAGCTCACTAAATAAACGTTACAGCCTAATTTAGATTAACTGTTTATTCATGCTGTCATCCTCGCGTTGTGGTTTTATTTATTTTATTCTTTTCTGATTTTATCTATTGTTGTGTTCTTTGTCAGTGTTCTTGTGTTGAAACGCATCATTAGAGAAGCAATATCAATGTCAAAATATTAGATTTCAGTGTATAAATCTAAGTATGTATACAGAAGTTCGTCAAAATATACAAGCTTTTGTGGTGGCATAGTGGTTAGAATTGTGGCCTTGCACCTCAAGGGTTTGATGTGCCTGGAGTTAACCGGTACTTCGTTTTCCTCCCACAGTCCAACAACATAATAATTGGCGTTCCCAAATTGCTACTAGTGTGTGAAGGTATACTCTGCCTTGTGCCTGAAGTCTCCTCTGATAGGCTTCAGACCTCATGTGATCTCGTACAGAATAAACGATTGAATGAATGAATGAATAAAAGCCTTTCTCAGGCTGTCACTGATACAGTATACTGTACTATACAGTATGAATAGCAACAAAACCGCTTTCAATGTGTAGGGAGTAAAACTCACAGATGAAATATCACTGGAATATGCCGATGTCGAGAGATAGATGAGAAGGATCATAATAACAGATGTGAGTGACGTCTGGAACAAACAGAGTGAAAATGACAGATGGTTACGAAAGAAGAGGAACAATCTTAGGCTTTGCATGCATAGACCATAGCGCTTCTGCTGATTAAGCTGATATTACAGTCTGACACAATCTCTAGTCTATCTTCATCCCGCAGATAACCACATAATGTAAAAAGAAAAAGAAAAAAAAACACACAAAGGCAACAGAGTTAATCATATCATCAGTCTTTGTTAAACCATTAACCCCTTTAGAGGATATATGGCAGGGTCTTAGATCATAAAGACAGAACGTGATGTTTCTCGTGTGCTTCACACCTGCGCCATCGGCCTCACACGTGAAGAACAGCACTGAACGTGGCAGTAATAAAGTAGAACTGTGATGATGGCGAGCAGCAACAGAGCACCATACTGTATAAACAGTGGTCCTGCATCAAAACTTCACAAAAACACTCATGAATAAGTAATAAGCAAGATGAAGCATTTTGTATAAACATGCATTCGTTGTCCAATGTAAAGTTCATGTATATGCAACGTGAACAATGATAGGTTATTTGATGTACTGGCAGTATTTATAGCATTTGTACAAAGTGTTTTTTAACATACTGTATATTATGATACTGTACGATCCTGTGCTCATATAAAGTCTCGTTTTGCTTTTGTAATGTGACAAACCTAGCACAGGACATACAATCCTCATTTTCTTTTTCAATTTACCTTCACAGCATCGGCCTTAACTGCCTCATTCCCTTGGCTTCACCCAGACACCCCCCACCCCTTCCTGCGACTTTGGATTTTCTGTCCATTCAGAAAGAATTGAGACCCGGTTTTCTTGTAACGAGCTTTGTCAATTGCCTAAATGTAAGTATGTACAATTTACACCACAGCCTCAGACATTTGTGAAATGCTTTGACATTATAAACAAATAAAAAAGCACTATTGCCTACAGGCTCTAGTGGCAAACTAATGCACTCCTGTGACTGGTGAGCGTGCAATGACTATAAAAATCCAGCGGATCCCTATGTGGAGGGCGGGAAAGGAGCAAGAGGCATTTCTGCAACCGTTTCCATCAATAAGTCTTGCCCGGACTTGCAGTGGTACTTTTTACTGTTAGAACCACTTGTTCTAGCACTCCAGTGGCGCGATCAAAATAACTGCTGCTGACACGACAACTGCTTTTAGGACACTTTTAAATCACTGAAGCAGTTACACACACAGGGCTATCAAGGATCATCCGGCGGTAGTTTTATGCTAGTAGGGACTTATGTTATAGAGTTTTGATGTGACTTTATTGGACTTGTTTTTTTAATATCCTCTGATGTATTATCTGAATGCTGCAGTGTCCAAAAGAAGCATGCGCATTTGTTTCCCACTATAGGCACTAGATCACACTGATCTGGGACACTGGAGGTCCCTGTAGTGTCCACCTTCGTCTAATAGCTAAGGGTCAAATGCTTTCACACTCATGCAGTCAGGCCTCTCTCAAGGTTAAACTTTCATTGTCATCGTCTCCTACTGTGCTTCGAGCCAGGCGAGAAAAAAAAATAGGACATCATGTGTGGTCTACAGACCTTGCTAGGAGTGTCCAGTATTGCAAGCTTATGAGCCAGTGTACTGTATGTTGCACTTGTGAAGGTGTTTTAAACAGTTTTCTCTGGATTTCACTGTTTTTTTCTAGTAATTTTCTGTTTTTTCGTCATTTCATACAATCACATTAAAGGAAATAATTCAGGAATTACTTGGTTGTCAAGAGAAGGGTAGATTACAGATTATATATGCTTGTATGGAACCATATGCGCTTTAAAATAGCAAGAGGATTAAAATAGAGGAGGACACTCAATGATCAACCATCAATAAAGGTGACATTATCAGGATTTTCCAGGCATGGCAATTTAGGCAGTTTTACTCACTCACTCACTCACTCACTCACTCACTCACTCATTCATCTTCTATACCGTTTTATTCTGTATTCAGGGTTGCAGGGACCTGGAGCCTATCCCAGGAGGTTTAGGGCACGGTGCGTGGTACACCCTGGACAGGGTGCCAATCCATCGCAGGGCACACACACTTACACACCCATTCACACACTACGGGCAATTTGGGAACGTCAATCAACCTAACCTGCATATCTTTGGACTGTGGGAGGAAACCGGAGTACCAGGAGTAAACCCACCAAGCACGGGGAGGACATGCAAACTTCATGCCCACAGAGACCGGAATCGAGCCTGGCCAGAAATCGAACCCAGACCCTGGAGGTGCAAGGCGTCAGTGCTAACCACTACACCAAAAATATATTTGACACAAATTCGGTTTTATTTTATTTTTTTAATTAGAATAAAAATATATTTGACACAAATTCGGTTTTATTTTATTTTTTTAATTAGAATATTGTTTTAGATTGAAGCCTATTAGAATAGCATACTTGTACCTCAAGACCAGCCGTTTACAATGAAAAATCATTCAGATTTATAGTGTTGGTTGTAACTTAGAGTACTTGGATTACTCTTTTGATGTAACGAGAAATCTAATGCGTTAGGTTGGCCATTTAAGTACTCAGTTATTTAGTTTTTTTTTTTTTAAATGTAATCCATTATTCAGACAATTTATGTACACCGTGAGCCAGACAGCAGTCATTCCCAATCTATTATTGTGTGTGTGTGAAAGTCACACGCCGCGCCCCCAATACACCCCCCGCCCCAGAAAGTAACGCATTAATGTAACTGATTACTGATTATTATTTTTTTTTATTTTAGAAATAATAATAATATAATACTAATATCAATGATAAAAGTAACTGTAGTCATACAGTACCTTTTATTTAAGTTTCATTTTTTTATTTTATTTTGTTTTGAATTTAAAACTAAATTCCCCTTTAACAACAGATCTTGTTTTATTGGAGTGTGAACTAATGTGGTCTGATTTGGGAAAGGCCTGCAATTCTTTCCCATTCTTCACAGATGGATAGGGAATCACTCTCACTTACCCTTCATTTAATCCTGATTCCGTTCCTTCTCGAAGATGCTTGTTTTAATGATACTAAATCTACCATGCTTAATTCAACCAGTGAGCTATAT
Source organism: Clarias gariepinus (assembly GCF_024256425.1). Taxonomy (NCBI): domain Eukaryota; kingdom Metazoa; phylum Chordata; class Actinopteri; order Siluriformes; family Clariidae; genus Clarias; species Clarias gariepinus. Next base: position 20,515,440 of record NC_071109.1, on the reverse strand, counting down.
CATTAGAGCTGCAACTGAATTCTATTGGTGCCTCAAGCAGTCTTAGTCCAGTGGCACATAGAAGAGAGAGAGAGAGAGAGAGAGAGAAGTGCATCAACATGTTAATGTACAGGTCTATAAAGCATGCTCTTTAACCTCCATGACTGGCTTTTATATGGAGGGCAAATATGTAGTGTAATTTAACACAGAACAAATGTGCAGCACAGCTCGGGGAAGTAGATTATCTTTCTGAAACAACGACAACCTGCAACATCACTAACAAAATATGTTACTCCTTGCTTTCATGCTTTTTAGTAAAGTGTGTCCAAACAACAGCTTCCTGTACACCCTGGAGTATAGATGTGAATGTACAGTATGACTGAAAGACAGCGTTACAGCACTGCTGTCGGAGCTGAACACAACTGAGAAGCCTGTTCGGTTGGTAATTTGACTTGAATAGGTTTAATCTAAACCTTAAAACCAGTAGAAAAACTTAGAAATAAGGTCAACTCTTACATTTTTTCTTTAGCAGTAGTGGACACTATTTTCTCTAAAAAACCTTTAACCCTCTGATAAGTAGTTCAACTATTGTACACGATAATTTAATATGTCAATAGCTCGGTTATGTTCAAAAATGAATTTTTACTGAGGAGGATCTGTGAAATTTCTTTAACAGTGACTAAAGTTATCCCTAGCTGCAAACACAATTTCAAAGCCCCTGGAGTATGGAAAGGAGAATGCTTATTATTAAAGATCTAATGTGTCACTTATGCTTCTTAAAATCAAAACTAAATGATGCATTTTTTTTATTTGAGTTATAGCATATGATGCATATCTTTTATTTATATAATAAGGTTTAGCTTTAGCATTTAAAGATAATGCCTTTTTCTGACTAAGACATGAATTCAGTCTCAGACTACTTCAGGGTTAGATGCAGATTACTTTTTTTTTCCTTTTGGGAATGCATGTTTAAAAAAGATCACCTGTTAACCAAAAGACCTATTTCATTTCCTCCAGTGCCCATGAGACACTTATTAATATCTGCCAGAGCCAGTTTAAACAGTGGAAGTCCCCACTTTTTTTAAAGAGCCTATCACTTTTGAGTTTCATTTAATTATAAAAAATATATATTGCATTCATTTCTGTAAAAAAAAATTGACACTTGACACAGTCAATTATTATTATAATCTTTTTTTAATCAATTTAGGATGGCAGAGAGCTATGTCCTTTTCACCTGATGAAGGGTAAATATGAGCTGACTTCTTCTTGGCCCTGACATTTTTAGAGGTCGGCATTTAATCAACATAGATAGTCACAGAACCTGATCACAGTTGTCATTTACCCCCGTCGGGACAGGGGGTATTTGCAGTGGGCTATGTGGTCCTGGTCCTTAACAAAAGTCTCAAAAAAAAAAAAAAAAACAACATCAGCTAGGAAAAGTCATAACGAGCTGTCATGCGTCACCTCTGTCTGGGAGCTAATTACTCTGCCTTACCACTTTCCATGCTAGCATTTATTGCAAATTTAAATAATTCACCTAGCAGATGGTAAGAATGTCAAGCAGTGACACTGATTTATTTATCTTTACCCTTTTCCTCCGGGTGGAAGCTATGAGCCTGTCAGCGCCGTATAGTTTTAATAATATTGTGTTGCATGCTGATTCATCTGGATTTCTTTTGCCATTGCGATCACCATGAGGTCCTAACACCTTTTCAGTTCCGTATCTCATCCATGCTGAAATCCCTGCACCTTTTAGATGTTTTTTCCCCTTGCTGAGGACGCACTCAGTGCACAGGGCTGTGACCGAGTGTGCGTTTAAGTGGGACCCTGTACATCTTCATGTGCTCCATTGTTGCAAACGGCAGCCTCATTATCCTCTCTCGACTCCCAAACGTTCCCACCCAGCCCTAACACGTGCTCTCACGCTGAAGTTTAAAGGTGAGAAAGCACTGTTGGCTCTGTTATGTCAGGAAGAGCATGAGCAGGACTATTTTTAACTCTGTTTAAAACAACAGGGAAATCAATCTTCTTCTGCTTCATCGAGTTTACTCTGTCAAGAAGCCACTGAGATGCAGGTTTAGTCTCTGTGGAATCTCTAGAGGCGTCGGGAAAGATGTTCATAAGGGACTGATTCGATCATTGTCTCTATCTCTTTTCTGCAGTACTGGCTGTTCTCTTAATTACTGTGTGCAGTTGCAACATGGTCCTTGCACTGTGCCATTCACCAGCTTGTCTGTACGGAACATTCGACTACCTCAAATCCCTTTTCTTTCACGCAGATTAGGGAGTTCATAGCCCAGGATGAATGTGGATTTGGAGATTAGTCTAAAAACAGAAGCTTTTGCTTATTTTTTTTTTTTTTTTACAAGACTTTAAGAAAAGGGGAAGTCAGAAGGGCCTTTTTTTCTAACTGTTGAGTTGCCACAGTAAACCTGAGCCACCTACAGTTTACTGTAGATGAAGTATTTTAGTGTGTTTCGAACCCTAAGGTGTTTTTCAAGGTAGTGTGGTTTGTTTAAGCAGGTGACCGCAAACAGTCTGAGGGAAATCACACTCAGGACTGGACCAAAAGAAAAGGTGTGGGTATGAAATGTATGCAGGAAATGACTTGATGCTTTATAATTGACAGGATGGTGGCTTAGTGGTTAGCACTGTCGCCTTGCACCTCCAGGTCCTGAGTTTGCATGTTCTCCCCAGGCTTGGTGGGTTTCTTTTGAGGTTTTCCAGTTTCCTCCCACAGTCCAAAGACATGGTTAGGCTAATTGGCGTACCCAAATTGCCCGTATTGTGAAAATGTTGAGGTTCTGCCACAGTCGTACAAAATTGGAATAAATAGGTCATCATTGGCCGCCACTGCCCCTAGTTGGACAACAAAGGTTCCTGGATGGATGGATGGATGGATGGATGGATATATTCATATAATTATCTAGTTTGCGTCAAGCACACTTTTATCCACGACAGTTTAGAAAGGTTTGCTTATTTTACACTTTCAGCAGGTCTTCACATCCCTCAGTCAAATAAAAATAACAACAAACCAAAAGTACCAATTTGTGCTTTGATTTAGAGACTACTAAAGGCAGCTCCTAAGAACGCCCCCACAACATGCCACCTACCCTGACGTTTGGTAAATCACACTGAACCCACCTATGCAGCACAAAACTGCTTCAGAGTGTATTTTTTTTAAGGAGCAAGCTGGCATTCTGAATTTAGAGTAGGGGTGAGACACATTTAAAACAATATCATCGGCATCTTGTGTGACGGATAACATACAGTACGTGTCGGAAATGCCATGCATACAATCAATACAATAAGCTAGCCATAAAAAATTACACCTCCTACAGTGCTCTGCTCAAAGGGTTAAGGAGCTCTCGGACCTTGTCGTGTCCCAAATTTGCTGCCATTTCCAATAGTTATGATGCTTATCTGTTGGTTAGCTGCTAAATGTTTACTGTGTTTTCAAATCTCTAAACAAACACATCACACGTCTCAAAATGGCACACCCCTGGTTATGCAATCTCTTGTCCCTGTCACTTCTTCTGCTTTCGGCTTAAAGGAGAAACAAAAACAATCACCGATTCTGCCTCCAGCGTCGCAGCGCAATGAAGGGCCAGTATTCCTGCCTTGAACAAGTTGTGTAAAAGCACCTCAATTGATGTTCAGTTGAGTTTTACCTGTTCTGCTCAGGTCATAACACTTAAAGAAGTGACTCTGATATGCTTTACACTAAGATCCAGACGGGATGTATTTGCTGGATGTTCTAATCTACAGTACAAAGCAGGTTCCCTGGAGAGCTGTCAGCAGGTAGAAAGAGACAGATTTGGAGGGGGAAAAAATGATCCAGAAAGAGAGAAAAGCAGAATGAATGAGATAGATGAAGCCTAATCACACTGTAGAGCTGCACATTGTGAGCTGGTTATGGCTTGGCACTGTTCTTTGTTTGGACTCAAAATGGCTGCCTTGTTCCAGCTGAAGGACTGCCATGGCCAGACTCTGCCCCATCGACTGCACCTCCATATTGGCTGTGATTAATGACCCCTGCCCGGGAGAAGATCCACTCATTAAAATCTCAATCGAAGTCAACACAGTGCTTCTGTGTTCTACCTCTGCTCACCACCAATGCTGTGACACAATTCCACATTTATTCTTGTGGTCTAAGCCAGAGGGAAGTAGGGTAATTAATATCAGATGTAAGAATGACAGCGGATGAGCATGCCGGCAAATAACCCCGTCTTGTAGTCCTTCTGTGCTGGAAAGACATCCACCACCCTCTATTTTTCCTTCTTGAAAGGCGAGTGAGCAGTTTGTCCCAGTAGGATGCAATTAGGCATTAGTTGCCTTAGTGTTTTTTTTTTTTCCTCGCTTTTTTTTTTTTCTTGTGTGTGCAGTCTGGACAGCTAATTCCTCTTAAGATAAATCTCTGTGTCCTCCTTGCTAAAATTAATGCACAAGCCTTTACCTGTGCTCCTGATTCTGGATAACTTGCAAACAGAAAGTGCAGCAAATAAAAAGTGTACAGTAGGTAACAGAATATTTTTACATGTTTGCATACAATACTTTTGGATTAATAAGAGTGCTGATTTGTAATTTATTAAATCATAAATCATATATATTTTTTGTTCCATTGGCATGTTACAAGCTACCAGACACAAGCAGTAACATTACTTATTGTGTTATGGATTATAAATTAGGAGCAATTTACTATGTTGCATTTTTAATATAGTTGGATTTTTTCCCACAAAACAAATATGGTTTTATTAAAATAAATAAACAAATAAATAAATAAATACAGTATTAACCTATAAGGTTATAATATAAGCTGGAAGTTGGTGGCCTACCTACTGCTACATCAATAACCTTATTTTACTTAATTTACTTATTTAACAACATGGTAGGTTTTAAGCAATGCAGTTAGTTCTTACTTCAAGTATCAGCTTCATCTACATTAATCTCTGTTTCATCACCTGATAGTTGCATTTAAACACAAAACTTATTATCGAATTTTTATTCAACTAATCTCTGTTCGCTCTTACATCACCGAGGAAATAATCACTGATTAATTCAGTGTGTTCAGTCATGTTGACTACATGAATTTTTTTAATGCTTTTATATTAGCCCATTTAAACATTGTTAAGTCACTGTCCGTTCTCATTGGTACAGAGTGTTCAGAGAACTGCTCTTCTGGATTTCCTAGATTTCTTTATGGAACATAAATATCCCAAAACTTGACCATGAGAAAAGGGGACTTGTTTGTAGACATGCAGATGGGTAAGACTGGAATGTAACAAAAGAAACATTTTCAGGTCATTTTGGTAAAATACTTCCTGGGGTACTCTTTTGGAAAGTTTGGTACACGACCAGTTTCAGAGAAATGTTTTTTGTTTATTGAGTCATACAGTGACCAATGATTCACTCATGCATAAAAAGCAGGTAACTTAAGGTGTGAACCAGTGAGAAACTTGTGCAGATGATGGCAGATGGTCAGGATTAGTAAAATAATGATGCTGAATGCTAAGTGGTTGGATCAGACAAGAGGGGAAACGAGATTCGACCAAACGACCAAACCTGTCGCAGTAAAAAAAAAAATGTTCTAATTTCTTTTTATTTAATCTGCTTCGTTTAATTTCATCTAATGAAGAAATTAAGGCTTGGCTTAAGACCTTTATAAAGTACTGTATGCAAGAGCATTAGTTTATGATTAACTTATTAACAATTAGCTGCTATCCACTAGCCTATCCTTATTTATTGTAGCTTTAGAAAAAGGCATGCAATGAACAGAAGAAGGTACAGTAGCGGAGTTAAGCATTAAGTCTGTGGGAGAGAAAATGAGGTCACAATATGAGGAAAATCTGATTTATTTGTTTAAGGCCCAATACAAAACTGGAAAAAGGAAAAACCACCAACCAGGATTTTTACTCATGTTTTTGTGTGTTCATGCGGACTAGAGACTCGAATCAATGTCTAAAAATGATTAAAAAGGTCACTGTGTGTAACAAGTGTCCTGTAAGTTGCGGTGTCAAGGTTGTTCGCAACCTTCGCAACCTTGTAACTGCAACTATAAATTCATTGGTAAAAAAAAAAAAAAAAGTACTTTTTGGTTGTTTTCTTGAAGTCATGCATATGCAATGTTTAACTTTAAACTCGAAATAAAATAAAGCTCAGAAAGACAAATCAGCATCAGACTTTGTGCCGAGATGGTCACTTGCGTTCAAAATGAAGAAAAGCAAATCCTGTATGAGTCTCTACCCTGTCGTAGTCAGTGTGATGACTAATTGAAGACTGTATTATGCTGATCAGTGAAAGCGATCTGTACTGGAGCCAAAGTGTGTAAACAGAAAAACAGTGTTGCCTTTGCCTGCTGCAAACCTACACCGCAAGCCAAAATATACGTTATCATTAAAGTGAGACCAGTGCAAAGCCGTCAGCCAAAACATATATCAGTGTGATAATTCAGAGTGCTAACCTCAGAAGCATATCCATCACTAGAGTTACAAAATTGTTTCTCGTAACAGGCAGCATGTCAGCAAGGCTGTAATTTTACAGTGCCACAGAGGACCAACACCAAATTGTTTATTCTTAAGCTCTGCAGTTTGTGATAACAGGCTTTGTATGCTGATTGATATATTATTCAAATTCAGTTCAAATTCAGATTTAGAATTACATGGTGTACGCAAGCCCACATGCAGAGAATAAACTGGGCTCAGACAAAATATCTTTTCTTCCCCATTTTTTCTGCTTAAAGGCACTGACGTGTTGAGAGCCATGGCTTCCGTTGTGGGCTGTTAATTTTGCCGTTATTAAATTACATGACTCAGGTAGTAGGTGTTTTTGAGCTGGTTTGGTAAGAGAAGTGGATTTTCTGAGGTTATTCGGTGCAGCAGACTAGAAAGTCGAGTCAGAGACTTCACACTAGGTATGCTCCTGATTATTTGTCATTTTAGGCTTGTTTACACTCAAGATTTCTGGAGAGGGATGAAAAACTGTCACTACAGGCGATTACTTCATCTTCACTCAAGAGTAAACTTGCCCTTTGTGACTCGAGTTGCTTTGCTGTCGTGGACATTTTCAAAATACTGACTAAAATGATAACCTGATAAAGTTACTCATCTCTCTTGTGTCTGGTTGCAACTTTCCTAAAGTTTCTCCCTTTGGAAGCTCTGACCTCCACTTTTCCTTGTAAAGGATGTGAACTTCACTGAAAGCCCTTTGCCTGTTGTAGTTCGTTGTAAGTTCTGCTGCCACAACAAACACACACAATGATACTGACAAAAGGCCTCTTTTATCAAGCTGGAGTCAAACACATTTACACTACCGTTCGAAAGTTTTAGAACACTTGCAAATTTCTTTTTTTTGTTTAGTCTAAATTCTACAACAATACTGGGGATTTCAAAACTATAAAATAACACATATGGGATTAGGTAATTACATAACAACAAGAAAAACAACAGTTAGTTGTTATTTTAAGACACAGAGGTCAGCCTTTCTGTAATAGTTCTTGCAAGAACAGTATTGTCAAGTGCATTTGCAAAATCCATCGTCAAGCACCATAATGAAACTGGCTCTCATGAAGGCCATCCCAGGAGGGCGAGACCAAAACCTACCTCTGCCGCAGACGAGAAGTTCATTTAGAGTTATCAGCCTGAAAAATGACCAATTAACAGCACCTCAGATTAGAGGCGTTATGAAGTCTTTACAGAGCATAAGTAGCAGAAACATCTCAATATCAACTGTTCAAAGGAGATTAATGCATTTTTTGGACGCCTTCAGCATTCCTTTACAATGTAGAAAGAAATAAAAATCAGGAACCATCATGGAGTTAGAAAGTGTTCTAAAACTTTTGAACGGTAGTGTAGTTGTGAATGGTTCATATGTGCGATAATACTAGAAATTTTTAATCGCTGATTTTTGTTAGATTTACAGTATTTATCAGATATCCAGAAGTAAGTTTTATTAGTGCTTGTGGAATCTATAAAACCACATCTTCATTCTAGTTCACCAGGACAGGGAATAAGCATACATCAAGAAAAAATTTTGGTTTACATTATTTGCTTTATATTACAATCAGTAGTTAAAGAATATAAAATAAAGTAAAGAAAGAAAGCTATCATGCAGAATAAAACAAGTTTAGCCAACCATTTAATTATGACAAGAGAAATAGTGCTGCATAAATAAACCAGTAAACCAGTGCCTGAGATGATGGAGGATTTCATACAGGATTATTCTGATTTTATTTTGATATATATAATCTTGTTTTTGTGGTTTGACTTTTTTTCCCCCGCTCTTTTTAGGTTTGGGGTGTGGGTGGAAGTGGGTGAGCAAGCTGTTTGTACATGTGTATTTGTAGAGGTTTTTTATGTAATCTTGTTTGTACTGTATGTGTTTTTGAACCTCTTTGTATTGTTACATTCTAAATGTCTAAATCCAAAATCTTATTTATTAATCAATATTATATGATTAGTACATATTTTATTGACAGAGGATTGAGTCATAAATCTATATTTTTGAGTTGCTGGTTGTTGTTGCAAAAGTTATATAGTACTGCATGTTGGTCACTAAGTTATATGTTAGATTTTATTTTTTTTTATTGATTTGCCTAATAAAATTCTTGTACAAAAATGTAAAAAAGCTGTCCATGACCCTGATCATTTTGTTACCAGCTGTTTGCGTACTTAAACATGTACTGTATGGTGTCACAGGAATGTGATTTGATTTATCCGTGATCAGCATACGGTATGCACGATTAAAAAAATAGGCTTTCCAACACATCTGTAAATCCACCAGAATGTTTTTGTTTGGTTTGGCATATACTAACATTTAAACAATTTCTACAAGTCTAAAAAATTTGCTAAGTTTACACTGTTGTGATGTGCCATATAACATTGCTGAGCCTAGACCTGGAATTGGATCAATCTGATATCATTAGACCACACGACCTTTTCCGTTACTCCAATGTCTAATTTTTATGCTCCCTAACAAATTCAAGCCCTTGTCCTAATAAGTCTCATTGTGAAGTAGTTTTCTTATGGCCACACAGCTGTTTAGTTCCAATAGTGTGGGCTCTTATCACATCATATATGTGAAAATGCTTTCACTTTCACTATTAAACATTGATGTGATTTCTACTGACAACTTCTTTTATGATAAACCCGGCATTTAAGAGATCTCACAGGTTTTCCTAATGGGTTGAACAGTTGTAATCACCTAATCATTGATTCCGTAAATGTTTTCTTTTCTTGATGCCGGCCAATACTTTGTCTTTTCTGAAACGGTGAATTAAATCTTACTCTCTGCTTGTTTTTATTTTTATTATTATTATTTTTTTAAAGATGGATTAATACCAACATTTTATGAAACAATATTAATATTTATATTAATATACATTTTTGTCAGTATAACATACAGGCACCCCATACTGTATGTGCATGACCTCAGGATTTACTGCAACAAGGGTGCTTCAGCTTTTAATATGTTTCGGGCTTTATAGAAGGTCTTCATGCTTAGTTCTGTGCTGTAATCTTTCTGAATAATTTGCACTCATTTTGTCAGAGCATCCAGTCAGCTGTGGTGAATGGATAATGAGCAGAATTCTCATTCTGGGGAATTTGCATTTCCTTTATCGTGTAATTCCAGGAAGAATGTATACTTGTTGCCTCTTGAGAACATGAGGTCTTGTGTTTAATATAGAATTTTACTAGCAAATGTAGTAAGTGTTAATGGATTATTATAAGACAGCTATAGGCAGAAGATTGAAAACCAGCTGGAGAGACCTCAGGACCATGTCAGGCCACAAAGATCAAAACTCTCTTTCCATGGGGAATGTGAGGTGGGCAAATGAACTGAATCACTTCTTTAACAGGTTTGATTTTTCTAGGATGTCTTTAACATTGGCTGCAGACACCCCCACCCCACTGCTGCTGTTCCACCTCTGACCCAAAGATCACTTTACACCTCCTCTACAAATCCTGCTCACTTTTCCCCACCCCCAACCACAGCATCCAGTACACATCCAATCCAATGGCTCTCTCAACCATTCAGGTCAGGAGGGAACTTAGGAGGATCAAAGCCAAGAAGGCTGCAGGTCCAGACGGAATCAGCTCAAGAGTTTTCAGGTCCTGCGCAGATCAACTGTGTGGGGTGATGGAGCTCATTTTCAACATAAGCCTAAAGCTGGGGAGAGTTCCACAGCTCTGGAAAACCTCTTGTGTGGTACCAGTGCCGAAGACCCCACATCCCAAAGACCTAAACAGCAACAGGCCGGTGGCTCTGACATCGCACTTGATGAAGACCCTGGAGCGGCTGGTCATGGCTCAGCTTCGGCCCCTGGTAAGCTCATCACTGGACCCACTTCAGTTTGCTTACAGGAAACTTAAGAAGGACTTTGTGGACTGGTGCCAAAGAACTACCTCCAGATCAACACTGGAAAAACCGAAGAGCTGATGGTAGACTTCCGCAGGCACAAACATCCTCCACTACAACCACTGAACATCCAAGGCATGGACATTGAGTCTGTGGAGAGTTATCGGTACTTTGGTGTTCATCTGAACAATAAACTGGACTGGACTCACAATTCAAATGCACTCTACAAAAAAGGGCAGAGCAGGCTCAACCTGCTGTGGAGGCTCAGGTCTTTTGGAGGGCCCACTCCTGAAGTCCTTTTATGACTCTGCGGTGGCATCAGCCATCTTTTAAGGTGTGGTCTACTAGGGCAGCAGCATCTCTGCTGGGGACAGAAAGAGACTGAACAGGCTGATCCGGAGGGCCAGCTCTGTTCTAGGATGCCCTCTAGACCCAGTGGAGGTGGAGAATGGTGGCTAAGCTGTCATCCCTGTTGGATAACATCTCCCACCCCTTGCAGGAGTATCTGAAAGCAGAGCAGACTATGGTGGAACGCGCAATTTTTCTTTCGGTCTTAGGGGAACCACCATAACTGGGCAAAGTGCAATTTAAAATATTTAAAACAATAAACATTATTGTAAATGCCTGTCACTTACTCTCTGTCTGTACACCTATACTCATTGTGTAGAGACATATTACTTAGTCAACTTTGCTAACTTATAGTCTAAATATATATTTATCTAAATATTTTACTACACAGATGTCCATATTCTATAGCCAGATTGTATAGTGTACATTTTATACTGTTAGTATTCTTTTTTTTTTTTATTTATTTATTTTTTACTTTATTCTTTATTCTCTTGTTTCTTAATTTTTAACTTTGTACTGTCCACTTGCTGCCATGGCAAAACAAATTTCCCACTTGTGGGACTAATAAAGGTTTATCTTATCTTATCTCATCTTATTTTATGTTTGTGTGTGTGTGTCTATGCGAGAAAGAGAGGACACACATTCCCCATGCCAGAAGCCAGTTACCATTAACCTTGCAACGCTCACTTGTGTGGGAGCTCAATGATTGATCTGCTGTCCTAAATTTCACCATCTCTCCTCCCTCTCTCCTGCTCTCCTGTCCCGTTCTTCCGGCGCTGGATCAGTGGAATGGGAGTGCATGCAGGACTGCTCCAATTTGCTCCTACCCCTAGGCTCTGTCTTTTCTTCCTCTGTCTGGAGTGAATTGGAAATGTGACCTGGTTATGCTTCAGTTTGGGTGTGCGCTGATTTGGTTCTCCTCCAAGCCATCTCACATCATCTTCGCGCCTTGTCACCACAGCTTCCTCCACTGTTTCTCTACTCCAAAAGCCCTCTTGTCGCACTCACAGAGACCCAGCGTGTCATCACACTTCTTTTGACTGGAGTTTAAAGGGCCCCTCAGCTTCAACATCTGAGCACTTCCGACACACCTACCCTGCAGACAAGCTGCTTATTTGTCTATTTGTCTGGTTTGATGCACCAGTATATTCTGAAATCTAGTTTATTTCTCTGTATATTTTTTGCTTCTTTTTATTCTGCATTAATTACAGAAATGATATTTGTGTTGAATAATTAGTGACCTTGTTGATGAATGCCATATTTCATTCCTTAATGGCATCTTTTACACATTAACGCCAGCAGTTAATCAGTGGCCGTTGCCAGCAGATCTCAAACTGACCTTGGAGTATTCCCGTAATGAATCCTTATTAAAAGCATCATCTGCTGCATTGTGTTGACTACAATCTGCTCTCTCTCTCTCTTTCTCTCTCTCTCTCTCTCTTTCCATGTCTGTCAATAGTTTTTCTCCATGTTATTGCTCTTTTTTTTGCACTTATTCTCCATAGAAGGTGGTGTTTTTAGGGACCAACTAATATAAACCGGCAAGTGTTTACCAATGTGGTCAGTTGTTGACATTTTCTAATGTACCATAAAACAATATAAAAATAATCCTAGTCATTTGGAATATACATTTGGAAGTGCGTGCAAAATAAAATAGTTACATAATTGTATTGCTTTCAGATATTTATACTCAGTGTATGTTTTTAAGTTTAGCTTTTTCTTAGTTTCCATACTAGTAAAAACTTGGTGCGTGGTTCCATTTGAGATGTGTTTTAGTTTTGGGGCAGTGCCAGAATTGCCGGCTAAGAGACGTGACTTGTTTTTTTTTTGGTGGAAAAGTGCGAAAGAGTTTGAGATCAAACGATGGCTCTGGAATGCACTCCATGTTGTGTGTGTATGTAGGCTTTAGGACAGACATAGCTGCTTTCAACCAAACTCACAAGAGCTAAAAGTGAAAACCTATCCACGCAGTACAAAGCATCAAAACATAGCCTATGATACACTCGCTGTTTTAGTTCAAACGGTTTGGTTTCTATTCATCCATTCATATCCATACACGTTATTCTGAACGTTATTCTATTATTTTATTTATTTTCTTTAAGCAAAAGCGTTGTTAAGATTAAAATCTTTTTTACATAAGAGACCTGGCCAAGATTTGCAACAAATTGCAGTGTTAAATATTACAAGAAATCTGACAATATTTAACTATTACACAATAAAATATATTATTTTCTATTTTATTCTATTTTATATATACAATATATTTATATATATATATATATATATATATATATATATATATATATATATATATATATATATATACAGTACAATATATATATATATATATATATATATATATATATATATATATATATATATATATTAAACTAAGGTATTATAATTATATATTATTAAATAAGGTTTGAGCCAAATCCAATAGAATAGAAGCAGAGGATTAGAACAGATATCAAATAAACAGAGCTGTGACTCATAGGGAGACTGTTGATTCAAATTAGTTAAATTATTGCACATTGAAATTTTTATTTATTTGATTCAGTAGCATTAATGATTATTGTCTGAGACTGATTTGTCTCATGGAGCTAAATTTCATACGGGTTTTGAAGTATTAAAACAAAATAAATAAATAACTAAATGTTGTTGAGCCAGGTATTTGTAAATCTTTGATATTTACCGATTGGCATTTTGCATAAATAATTTTAAAAGTCTGAATTAATTCTGAATTAAAAACTGACCCATCAATTTAATTAATTGAATCGATCAACAAAAGATTGATTATGTTGCATAGTATAATAAATGACACAATTAATTTAAATAAATAGTGCAATAAAAGTTATTAATAAGAAAAAATTAACCAATTACTCATTGCAAAAAAACAACAACAACAACAAAACAGTTAAAACATTTCAGAATGGAAACTCTGACCAAGAGTGATATCTTTTATATTCTTTCGGATTGACCTACATTATCCGACACTGATCAGAGTTGACAGTTTCAGGTCCTTCTGTACATTATTTCAGGATAAAGGAATAAATATCTTCAAGCTTTTTTTTTTCTAAAACCGGTACTACATACAGTATGTACGTACAACACTGCAAGAGCAAAAACTATATTAAGTGTGATTTATAACCATGTATTTAAAGTACACAGATACTGTATGGTGGAGAAAAAAAATCTAAGAAGGAATTGATTTATAAATACAGTAACAGTCAAACGTTTGGACACTCCTTCTAATGCCATGGTCATTTTCCTCTTTCTACATTGTAAGACAATGCTGGAGCTGGATGCGAAGGAATCCAAAATATACCTTCGGGCATGTCTGCTACTTACTCTCTGTAAAGCCTTAATAGCTGTACTAATCTGAGATGTTGTTTATTGGTGATTTTTGAGGCTGGTAACTCTAAATAAGTTTGGACATCTAAGTAAGTTTTGGTCTTTGTATGATGTGCTATTGCAGAACAGCTGACCATTGACTGTTGTTGTTAATTAGTTAGCTACATAATTCATTATGTGTTATCTTATAGTTTTGTAATCTTCAGTGCTGTTCTAAAATGTACAAATAAAACAAAAAACATTGATTTAGAAGTTGTGTCTAAACCATTGAGAATGCCTGTGTACATGTAGTGATGGCCACTCAGCATGATGCAGGATCCTGCTTTTTTACAAATACTGTAAAGAATATAAGAGAATTGCTGAAAAGAAACTTTATTTCTAATAAACTAATTTCCTTGAGAAGTAAAAATTTTAACAAGTTTTGATGGTGAGTCATTGGCATTCAAAAAAAAAAGAAAAAAGGATCACATAGTTTCGGACTTTTCACCATTCATCAGCATTTCTAGCATTCATTACATACTCAAGATGAGTTCAATGTGAACTCAAAGGGAACTGCAAATAAAAGGTCTGATAAAGAACATCATCAACAACAACTATAATAATAATAATAATAATAATAATAATAATTATTATTATTATTATTATTATTAGAATAAAAAAAATCTGGATAAAAATGGTGTGATGCATTTGTTAACCTGTCACAAAAGTTTTTTACATGTGTCTATGCCCTTCAATACATGGTACATTTAGGATGGAGAAAGACAGTTCTTATGTTCATGTAGCGTCCTGTCTAAGGTATACTGTACAGACTACTGACTAAGATGTCATGGTTACTTGTACCGTATGAAAAGCCCTCGACAGGTCAATAAAGAGGGCTGCACAGTATTTTGCAGTCCACTGCTTCTATAATATCATTTTATTAAGCCTTTTATTGCTCCAGTTATGCTATACTACAGTTTTTTTCCCCCTAAAAACCAGATCGGTGTTGAGATAGGATATCATTTAAATAACAATACAAAACTCTTTAAGTTCCCTGGCTAAAACACACAAATTATGGATTGGTCTAAAGGTATTAATAACTGAATTATTACGTTCCTAATAACTGAGGGGTCTCATTATTACGGAAAGATTAAAAAATACAAATCAAAGGCTCTGGTGTTTAGTCTTCGGGTGATTAAACACAATATGTCGCAAGCTTGTCGGGACCTGTAGCTGTATTAGACTTTAGATTGATATTTTAAATCTCTGTGGACCTCTGTGATACATTAAAAGAAGTAAAGCATAATGATTGGGTCACAACTAAGGGTGGGAAAGAGTAAAGCACTTTTTAATTTGATTCTTTCTGATCCTAAATTCAAAGGCTATAATGAAAAGCCGGAAGAATTAAAATCCTCATTAAAACAATTAAGAATCTCAAACAGTACCTGACCTGTCACTCTATAGCATGATAAGTCATTTTTATTAATGTTGCCAATTTTTTTTATTATTTACATTTAGCATTTTAAAAAGCAATGTACAGTAATATTGATATCCAAAAAGCAGCCATTTGTGTTGGGATTTAGATTTACTGCTCTTAGCCCAGGCAGCATTTCTTTCTTTTAATATCTTGAATGACTCAGGAAAACCAAATATTGTTGCAAATATTATTGCACCGCGGGGCACAATAAAAAGCTTGTTCACAAAAGTGTTTAAGGTCTTGTCTATTTTTGGCCTTTCTTTTGGAGGTTCAGCTTGTCGTACTGCAGCTATAACATCGTGGGTGATAATGTCATTTGCAAAAAAAAAAAAAAAAACCTTTATTAGAAGACTTACTAGAAGCATTTTAAGAAAAAAGGTTTTTGGGCATTTTGATTTTAGCAAGTTGTGCTACTGGTCAGTTGTGTAAAAACCCATACAAACACCAAAAATACGAAGTAGAAGCAGACAAGTAGGGATGTGCTGCCATCTTGGATTTATGCCATCATAAATATACAGATACTGTACCAGCAATTAGTACAGGGACAAGGACGTTATTTTGATCTGCCTACAAGTGCAACTGCTGTTCTTACCTGCTGAAAGGAACAATTTTGAGGGAGCGCATACAAGTGTGACATTTATGTACTGTATGCACCCCTTAAAAATGAGATTTATTATAACTGATATCTGATCCCCGTCTTATTCTTAAATTAAAAGGTTCTCTGATAAGAATAGTGTGTGTAGGGGAATGTGTGTGTATTTGAGTGGGTTTGCAGCACCTGCCATGCCTGAAGCTCTTCTGGTGCAGTTCAAGTTGCTTTTAATTATTGTCTAATTACTGTCAACACTGGACTGCTTCATGGTTTCGAGCTTTGGAGGACGTATGTAGGACTGACTTGTTTGTCAATAACACGGCATAGCCGCCCCCAGGTGTATCAGTGGCAGGGTTAGTGTAGTCATTAGATAAGCATGGTGAAAGTGTAAAAGGTTGTGCTGGGGCTCCTTCTGTCTACAGTCCACACAGGCGCGTGTGATTATCGTCTCCTGGCCTCCGCGGGAGCTCCTCTCTTTCTTCTTGCAATAATGAATGAGACACGTGTAATGCCTGCTAGGCCTTTCATCCACCATCCTGTGTTTGCTCGCTTTTTGCCGATAGTCCCTTGTTAGCATCAAGCCCTGAGACCCAACACACGGATCCTGTCTGATAAATCCCGCTGAATTTAAGCAGTTGTTCAGTGATATGGTAATTCGGTTCTGCCACTTTTTTTTTGTGTGTGGAATATTAATGGTTTTTATTTGCTGTGTTTCTTTTAGGTAAGGTGTTGACAGTTTTGCTTGAAGCTTCACCTCTACAAGTGGCTACTGCAGCCATGGACCTGAAGGAGCGCAGACACCGCTCACTGACCCGCAACCATTGTGCCAAAGAGCTTCAGTTTAGTACTTCAACTCTGGATGTGCCCACTCAGAAATCTTATAGCTCCAGTGAGACACTCAAGGCATTTGAGCATGAGGCACGTCTGCCTTATGGAGGCTGTGTGTCTGATTTAGTACACCATGAAGCAGAAGAATACTCCAGACAAGCAATGGGTAAGTTTTTCCTAGGTGCTAATAATGTGTGTAATGAAGGCTATTATGCCTCTAAGGAAAAAAAAAAAGACAAAATAAGAAAAAAAAAAAAGAAAATCACATTGTACGATTTTTAAAGAATTTATTTGCAAATTATGGTGGAAAATAAGTATTTGGTCATCTACAAACAAGTAAGATTTCTGGCTCTCACAGACCTGTAACGCGTTACCTGTATTAAGGCACCTATCCATAATACCAAACAGTCAGACTCCAAACTCCACTATGGCCAAGACCAACGAGCTGTCAAAATTGTAGACCTGCACCTGGCTGGAAAGACTGAATCTGCAATAGGTAAACAGCTTGGTGTAAAGAAATCAACTGTGGGAGCAATTATTAGAAAATGGAAGACATACAAGACCACTGATAATCTCACTCGATCTGGGGCTCTACGCAAGATCTCACACTGTGGGGTCAAGATGATCACAAGAAGTGTGAGCAAAAATCCCAGAACCACTTGGGGGGGGACCTAGTGAATGACCTGCAGAGAGCTGGGACAAAAGTAATAAGGGTTACCATCAGTAACGCCAGGGACTCAAATCCTGCAGTGCCAGACGTGTCCCCCTGCTTAAGCCAGTACATGTCCAGGCCCGTCTAAAGTTTGCTAGTGAGCATTTGGATGATCCAGAAGAGGATTGAGAGAATGTCATATGGTCAGATGAAACTAAAATAGAACTTCTTGTTTGGAGGAGAAAGAATGCTGAGTTACAACCAAAGAACTCCATACCTACTGTGAAGCATGGGGGTAGAAACATCATGCTTTGGGGCTGTTTTTCTGCAAAGGTACCAGGACGACTTTAAGTGAAAACCTCCTTCTATCAGCAAAGGCATTGAAGATGAAACGTGGCTGCATCTTTCAGCATGATAATGATCCTAAACACACCGCCTGGGTAACGAAGGACTGGCTTTGTAAGAAGCATATCAAGGTCCTGGAGTGGCCTAGCCAGTCTCCAGATCTCAACCCCATAGGAAATCTTCGGAAAGAGTTAAAATTATATAATTTCGGAGGTTAATCATAAGTCTCAGCAATAATTGTGTGTTTTTTAATAGCATTTATTATTTTTATTTTTATCTGTTTTTTAAGGAGTTTAGTTGCTTTTAGTTTCCATTACTGAAATGATAACAGTGCTGACAATATTGAACCTTCTATTCTGTATACTGTATCTCTTATGAATACAAAAAAAAAAAGACAAATAGCATGGCATAGGCAACAGGTACAAATTCACTTTATTTGGCCTAGCAGAGAAAAAAACCCTAAATGATCAGGCTTTTGACAGGCCACAGTTTGTTGCACATGATACCACTCTTTATTGTTTTCAAAACTGTTCTACATGATTAGTTAAGCTGTGTATTTCTGTGTAAATTATAGTTCTTTTTATCTCAGTTTCAGTTTCACACCTTTAGCTTTTAAGCAGGCTATTTTTGGTCCCTCTTCTGAGCTGGATTTGAGATGTACAGTAGTTATAGTTCGCACACTGCATTATTGCTAATTAGTGATACATACTAAATGTATTTTAAAGTTTATATTGTGTTGAAATTAGGAGTTAAAATTTGTTTTATGGTGTGTAATAAAAATAAATACTAAATATATCACAAAAATGTGAAAAAATTATATAACATTTATTGCAGCAAGTTGATATATACACTCACCTTAAGGATTATTAGGAACACCATACTAATACAGTGTTTGATTCCCTTTTGCCTTCAGAACTGCCTTAAATTCTACATGGCATTATTCAACAAGGTGCTAAAAGCATTCCTTAGAAATGTTGGCCCATATTGATAGGATAGCATCTTGCAGTTGATGGAGATTTGTGGGATGCACATCCATGGCACGAACCTCCCGTTCCAACACATCCCGAAGATGGTCTATTGGGTTGAGATCTGGTGACTGTGGGGCCATTTTAGTACAGTGAACTCATTGTCATCTTCAAAAAACCAATTTGAAATGATTCGAGCTTTGTGACATGGTGCATTATCCTGCTGGAAGTAGCCATCAGAGGATGGGTACATGGTGGTCATAAAGGGATGGACATGGTCAGAAACAATGCTCAGGTAGCCCGTGGCATTTAAACGATGCTCAACTGGTACTAAGGGTTCTAAAATGTAGAAGAAAGAAAACATCCCCCACACCATTACACCACCACCAGCAGCCTGCACAGTGGTAACAAGGCATGATGGATCCATGTTCTTATTCTGTTTACGCCAAATTCTGACTCTACCATTTGAATGTCTCAACAGAAATTGAGACTCATCAGACCAATATTTTTCCAGTCTTCAAATGTCCAATTTTGGTGAGCTTGTGCAAATTGTAGCCTCTTTTTCCTATTTGTAGTGGAGATGAGTGATACCTGGTGGGGTTTTCTGCTGTTGTAGCCTATCCGGCTCAAGGTTGTGCATGTTGTGGCTTCACAAATGCTTTGCTGCATACCTCGGTTGTAACGAGTGGTTATTTCAGTCAAAGTTGCTCTTCTATCAGCTTGAATCAGACGGCCCATTCTCCTCTGACCTCTAGCATCAACAAGTCATTTTCACCCACAGGACTGCCGCATACTGGATGTTTTTCCCTTGGATGTTTCACACAATTCTTTGTAAACCCTAAAAATGGTTGTGCGTGAAAATCCCAGTAACTGAGCAGATTGTGAAATACTCAGACCGGCCCGTCTGGCACCAACAACCATGCCACGCTTAAAATTGCTTAAATCACCTTTCTTTCCCATTCTGACATTCAGTTTGGAGATCAGGAGATTGTCTTGACCAGGACCACACCCCTAAATGCATTGAAGCAACTGCCATGTGATTGGTTGATTAGATAATTGCATTAATGAGAAATTGAACAGGTGTTCCTAATAATCCTTTAGGTGAGTGTATATTAACTAGTAACAAGATCAGTGACAAGATGGTGACTGAAGAGCCAATGCAGCACAAATTGCTAAAAAAAAAAGTAAAAAACTGGTCACATTATAAAAACACCTGAACACCCAAATGCACCAGAGCACCTATTCATGCTGCCATCAATTAAGGTGTTAAAATATAACAGACTCCCTCCTCCATGCTTTCACATTTAGCATTATTGCAGTCACTCTGATGGCCCTGACCTGGTCCATGTTAAACATACTGAACCCCATCTGGTCCAAATGAGAATTAAGCTTTGTTACATTTGACCAGAGAATGTGCTGCTAATATTCATCAGGCTTTGTTTTCTAATATTTGGCAAAACTCAGCCTTGAGTTTTGTGCCAATTTATTAGAATTTTTTTTCTTCTTGAGTCTTGTACATAGAGATTGACTTTATGTAAAGTTGCTACACTGACTGGACACTAGAACTGAGCAATATGGTTAAAAAATGTCATCATGATAAATTTGTTTTTATATACACTGATCAGCCATAGCATATGATTATTGGAATCAGAAAATGTGCAAGCATAAGCTATGTTTTAATAAATATGTACACAACTACTAAAAAGTTTGGGGTCACTTTCAGATTTCTTTGTTTTTGTTTAATGATTCATTTTCTACATTCTACAACAATACTTTGGATTTCAAAACTATAAAATAACACATATGGAATTATGTAATTACGTAACAACAAGAAAAACAACAGTTAGTTGTTATTTTAAGACACAGAGGTCAGCCTTTCTGTAATAGTTCTTGCAAGAACAGTATTGTCAAGTGCATTTGCAAAATCCATCGTCAAGCCCCATAATGAAACTGGCTCTCATAAAGACCATCCCAGGAGGGCGAGACCAAAACCTACCTCTGCCGCAGACGAGAAGTTCATTTAGAGTTATCAGCCTAAAAAATGACCAATTAACAGCACCTCAGATTAGAGGCGTTATGAAGTCTTTACAGAGCATAAGTAGCAGAAACATCTCAATATCAACTGTTCAAAGGAGATTAATGCATTTTTTGGACCCCTTCAGCATTTCTTTACAATGTAGAAAGAAATTAAAAATCAGGAACAATCATGGAGTTAGAAACTGACTCCAAGCTTTTGAGCAGTAATGTATAGGGGTCAGAATTAAGAATATAGAATCAGAATTGTGTAATATAGAGTGACATAAATTTTTTTTAGTACAACCTAGGCAACATGATGATATTACACATGCGACACATGGGGCAAAGAAATAGTACATATTCATTTCACCTCTGTATAAATTATTATTATTATTTTTTATCAGTCAGTGTCCAATGATGTGAACCCATGCTAAATGAGTGTTAATCTTCCTGCATTTTTCAAAGAAGGGCATGTGTGAGTGTTAGTATGCCTTTTTTCTACTTCTTTTTTATGGCTGCTAGCTTCCATGGCATTTACTGCCTCTCAGTCTACCACTTTCAGAATATACACATACAGGAGCAAGAGTATGCTACTAGTTAACTGATTGCCAATGGCATCGTTTTCCAGGATAGTTCTATAAAAAGGGGTGAGCAAATATGCTCGGGCATCAATATACTTGGGCATGCCGCCAATGTATCCTGTATGTGTGGGAAACTTGAAGCTAGTTCCATATAATGACTTTACTTTTTTTGTAACCTCAGCTTTGGAGGTTAGTGTACAGTAAGTTCACATTGGCTATTGTGTCCCTCAGTAGTTAAATCTTTCTGAACTTTAAATATTTGTTCACATATAGCTCAAATAATGCTTTGGGGTAAAAAAAAAATGCGTGCGTACTTTGACATGAAAGGCAAAAGTTGCTGCATGTGATTATATGGATGCATGTCTGCTGTGCGATCTATCCACTTTAAATAAAAAATATTATGTCATTGTTATCAACATAAATTGTAATGCAGTGCCAATTCAAGATGGTTTTATCACACAACCCTACAGTCTAGTCCTAGTCTTGGTCTAAGGTTCAATCAGCTCAATAATGTTCTTGTACCTTTTTTTTTTATTCATGTAAAATCTAACATTCTAGTTTCTCACATTTTCATTCAATTCCTCCCCATGGGGAGTCATTATGAATCAAACAAAGACTAGAAAAGTCAGGTGTTAACAGCTTGTTTCGCATCCAAACTGGCAGCCAACCAGCCATATACAGGATATTATATACAGTATTGTAGCGTTTTACCGCCGGGAAGGATGTTGGAGAGACAAGTGGGCTTAATTGCTGCCCAATGCAATGGCTGGGAATACTTTATTATGCACACAGCATGTATAGCATGAGCAGTACATTCACACAAGAACCTACCTCCAGTTCAGCCTAAGCATGAACCGGAGCACATTCCACATGTCACACACACTTACACACACACAAACAGGGCCAAAGCCACTACCCCGAACACCCTTCCCCAACATGGTGAACACACAGACATCCCCGCAAGGCATGCTGGTCGTCAGCCGCCGCCCCGTCCACGCCACAGTTATTTACATACAGTGTAGCTAATAGTTATGTTAGGAACGTAAATGCTTTATTTTCAGTTAAGTGCATGCTTCAGCTTATTTATTTCATGACTTATTAAATCTTTATAGTACATATTTAATAATAATGGATAAATTTACAAATTTATAAAAAGCTGTAAAAATAACAAACAAACCTTTAGTTTCTTCTCAAACACAGCTCACATCTTTTATTATTGGCAAACATGTTTACTTTATGGTAGTGACTCAAAGTATACAGGGTGGGTGCAAAGTAACCAGGCGTTAAAGATTGGTAATAAAGTCCATATTTTTAACACAAATTTATTTAAACAAATTACATACATGTACTTTATTACACAGGAAAATGAAAGCGAACTTAAAAAAATTAGCATAGACACCGGTAACGTTTCCTCAAACGGCCTGGATGGAATGCAAAGGCTTCTGAAGGCAGTTTTTTGGGGAAATTGCTGAGAACCTCCTGAATCCGTGCCTCCAAGTTATTTCAGTGTGTGAGGCTTTGTCCTGTACTCCTCCTGCTGTACTTTGCGAAGCCGCACAGGAAAAAAAAAAAATGCATGGAGTAAGAGCTGGACTTGTAATTCATGGGATCAGTATCATCCCAACCAACGTTCTGGAAAATGCTGGTCTAAAGAAAATACAGTATAGAGGAATGCAGAGGATTGTAGATCAAATCCCAAGACTGATGCTTTGCCTCTTTGTAAAGTCTTTGTTTCTACCAAACTAATAAATGCTACTGTACCTCTTATTCAGGTTCTTTTATAACTTTTTTATTTTTATTTTGGTAAACTGAACAGCAACCAAACTCACGAGCCAGTGTGTTCAATAGTAAAGGTGTAAAACATGTGCTCATAACAGGGTTGTTCCACTGTTCTTGTAATGTTAGCTCAGTGTAGCTAATCTCTGAGATCTGTGCTCCTGCATGCTACAGGAAAGGCGTGTAAGCTGATCTCTCTACACACTCTAGAGTTACAGTAGACACCTTTCATTGAACCTAGTGCTGCTCCGAATATGTCACTGTTTATCAGACATCCTCCTAGCCGATGCCACTGATTAGCTGTCACCTGTTGCTTGGTCTCACCTCTTATTTAGAGCTGTGTCTCAATTACAGGACAGTCAGGTGCTCTGCTTTGCAGCTTTAGTTATAGATCTGTACCTATATATTCAT
Source organism: Clarias gariepinus (assembly GCF_024256425.1). Classification (NCBI taxonomy): domain Eukaryota; kingdom Metazoa; phylum Chordata; class Actinopteri; order Siluriformes; family Clariidae; genus Clarias; species Clarias gariepinus. Next base: position 20,491,784 of record NC_071109.1, on the reverse strand, counting down.
CTATATATTGCTGGGAATTAAGGTGTATTTAAGCCTAGGCTTTACGTGAGAAGAGTCAGTTTACTTTTTTAATCAATGGATTAAAATCAAGCTTTGCTGGATGTTTCTGACATTTTTAGTTCATTGGAACTTTAGCAATAATTTACAATAACATTTTCGAAAGAAGCCTTGCTAATATAATAAAAGCAACATGAAAACAACATAAAAGGTGGAAAATCAGCGCACGTCTTCTACTGCAGCTCAACATCAGAATTCCATATAAGTAGTGACACTACTATTATAACACTATACACTATTATACTATTATACACTACTAATTTTATAATATATGGTGTTTATACAATTCACAAACTGCACAATGGCCAGTTGATATAAAAAATAAAAGAACATGTTTTATACATTATGCATTTCTTTCCCTTTCTCTAGTATTTTTTATATGTGGAGAAGTTATATAGTGGGACTCACCGTTGGACACCGAGTACATGTGCATTTACTATAAGCAGTAGGTTCAGCAGTGGACCAGTGGATAATAAACACTCATAGTTCATTGATAACTTGAGTTCATTGATAAGACCAGGGTTCAAATCCTGAGCAGCGCTTCAGGTTAGATGCAGACAGAAAGGAGAGAGAAAAAATACCATCAGCAGGGTGAATATTTCATGGATGTGCTCCAGTTGGGAGAAACAAAAGTAAATTTCAAAAATCAATATTGTTCTGAAGGTTTCACAGCCTTGTGTTGGGGTCATTCGTTCAACATTATACATGTACATGTATGGTCATGAAGACAATATTAGTATGAAATCATTTCCTCAAAGTAGTTCTCACTCCGAAAAGCAAACCTGATACCAACATTGTCACAACATCCTTAATGCTGCCAAATGAATGTTGTCAAAACAATTTGACAACCCTGCTGAGGTCTCGACTCATAAACTGACATATGTATCAGGAAGAAAGCTATTCTTCCAGAGATTTAGCATGATGTGATTGTACCTAGTGGACAGTGTTTAATACATCATTAGTATGGTGGTGATTGCAAGGCAAGTAGGTGTGAAAGTATTTGAGTAATTAAAATTGAGGACTTACTTTAGTGTTGTTGAAATTAAATATGACCAAGAATGTAAGAAACGAAAAAAAACTTTTCGAAAAACAGAAAGTCTGAGATCTTTCTTTCCCTCATTAAGCCAATGGCTGTATGCTTCTAGTACACTTTTATTTCCAACAGAGCAACAAATGCCTGTTACTTTCCCTCGTTCACGCAGATAAAACCATGAACGTCTACATTCTCAAATCATAAACGGAGACTTGCATTAAGGAAGTGAATCAGTGTGTGATCAGTGGGGGCACTACTTCCTTACTTCTTCTCTTTTCTTTTTTTCCAATCCATTCACCTTATATGCATTTTTCTCAAGATTTTTTGCCAGTGTATTTGATCACACTAATGAGGACAGTCAACCACTTTGCCTTGTGACAAAAAACGTAAAGAAAGCCCAGAGCTTTAGAGATGAATCAGAAGAAAAAAGAGAGAGAGAGAGAGAGAGGCTTGTATTCAGGCAAAATGTAATACAACCGTATACAAGGTTCTAATAAGTCAGCCATAATATGAACCAGTCGTAAATAGGTCAACTTGAAATGGTGCCTTAGACTTTATCTGCCCTATCCTACATTGATCTATATGTCTAAAGGGGATTTCTAGTGGATAACACCCATGATCAATGTCAAACCATGTTTTCACTACAGATGGAGCACATTCCTTCATTTTCTCACTGAATATGATCTAAGTGTCCATGTTTGACAACCCAGGGCCAAATGCTAAAATGCTAAGATGCACTAGTTCTCGGGGGTGGAAGTGTGTGTGTGTGTGTGGGGGGGGCTATTTTCTAAGGGAGTTAGGGGGATTCATTGAGAGAGAAGGGAAATAGCAGGGTACAGAACTACAAGTTGTCGGCTTGATAAACTCTTTGGATCAGTCACTTGATGGCTTCATAGTTCAGCCACTTCAGACACATCTGTAGGAAGTGTTGCTATGGGAGACTAACAGTGTGCAGAGACCGTAGGTAATGACATTTGAAGGTCATGAAGAAATCTCACAGTTCACATTACTGTTGTTCGCTGTCACATACAGTAGTCTCTGAGAAGCTGAATATCATGACACAAATAAACAAGAAGGAAGTTGGCACGCGCTTCATTTAAGGTTAAACTTGTGTAAACATAAGCTTGTGTAAACCTAACCTCACTCCCTAAGTGGGTCTTCTCTAAACTACTGGCGCTGAAGTTGGCCCACAATTGTCCAGAATACCAAAATAATAAAGTTGAAGCGACTGAAACAACTGTGCTCCAACATGTTCCAGAATACCCCCCGTGCACAAATCGAGGTCAGTAAAGACAAGGTTTATCAAGGTTGAAGTGGAAAAATCAACTAGCCTGCATAGAGCCCTGACCTCAACCTGACTGAACCTTTTTTTGGATGAATTGGAACACTAGCACCCCAGGCCTTCTCACCTGACATGGCCTCACTAATGTCTTGTGACCAACTGAGCAAACCCCCACAGCCTTCCAAAATCTAGTGGAAAGTCTTTGTAGAGGAGTGGAGGTTATTATATAAAAAAAACTTAATAGGGAGTAATGCTAAAATCAGATGTTCAAAAAGCACATATGAAGCCGCATGTGCTATGAGTGTCTACAAACTTTTGGCCATACAGTGTAGTGTACTGCTAATTTTATATCCTCGGCATATTCAGACTCACAGGGCAACTGAACACAAGCACTAACTGCTTTCTTATACGCTATGGACAAAGGAATTTGACCAAACCTGTCAATTATTGAATTTAGATATTTCAATCAGGCCCCAAAAAAGGGCAATCTCAAAGCTTCAGCATACCAAGACATCATGGACAATGCTATACTTTCAACTTTGGGGCAACAGTTTGTGGAAGGCCCTTTTTAATTGCAACATGACTGTGCCCAAGTGCACAACGCAAGGATTATAAGACATGGTATGATGAGCTTGGTGTGGAAGAACTTGACTGGCCTGTGCAGAGCCCTAACCTCAACCCCATCTAGCAACTTTGGGAAGACCTAAGGTGGAGGTTATGAGCCAGGCCTTTTCATCCAACAGCAACACCTGACCTGATGAATGCTCTATAAAAATAACGGGCATTCCCATAGAAATGGAATTCCTAAAAGGAATTCCCATAGAAACACTTGGGTCAAAAATCTTGAGGACAGCCTTTCAATGAGAGTGGAACCAACTCCATATTAAAGTATATGTATTTGGATACAGTGTCATTGCAGATTTGGCCAAATTCTTTTGGCCATATTGTATGAGGGTGAGGGGAAAAAAATTATCTGTACTCCAGTTATATTAAAATGAGGACGAATCTTCACTTCTGATGAAGAAGTGAACACAGCAATGCATTCATGGCTTCTAGCCTAAATTGTTTTTAATTAGGGAATATGAAAGCTTCTTGACAGATGGACAAAGTGTATTGAAAAGCAAGGAGATTGTGTAGAAAAAATATGTAATTATCCTTTCAAAAAGGTAATTAAAATAAATTCTACAGCTAGAGTGTCTATAATTTTTGACTTACCCTCATACAAACATAAGCCCAATTGACTAGTCTTGCACAGTAATTTACAAGAATAACAAGATCAGTCATGCTATCTACAGTATCTTGAACCCCTGGCTATGGATGACCAAGACATTGCTGGGATTTTAACCTGTGATCTCTCTAAGGTTAACAGTTTCTATTTATTTTCACTTTTTCCTGCTGTAGCTTTAAACTTGTTTGTCACCCTGTTTTAAACGACAGCACCGTATGACTTTCTGATATTCTGAACCAGAATGCATCTTGACCTGGGCTCTCCTTGGCTGATCTGGATGTGTCAGACGACCCCATGTTCACTCCTCCACAGGTGCAAATGAAAATTGAACACTGCGTTCCCAGTTACCGCTCACACTTCAAACTTGCAAGGCAGGCTAAAAACCAAGGCCACTAAGAAGAACGCTGTGGATCGAACACAGCTACCGCCCCACAGATCACAAGCATGTCTGGGCCTGCCTATGTGCGGGCCTTTACTCACGCCTCCTGCAGTGACAGGGCAGACCCAGCTCTCTGTATCGATCGCATCATGCTGTGTTTAAAGTCTGCTGCACTGATCTGTTCCTTTTTCACTCTTTCTTTAGAAGAATACAGCCTTTCATGTATGCTTCCTGACATGCTTAACCTTATCAAAGTGACTTTTGTACATAACTCAGAAGACAGAAGACTTACGAGTTGGTTATCATTCTTGATCAAATCAAAGGCTCGGCCATTGTTTCAGTTCTGTAATCTGCATGTTAGAATTTTTTCGATGGATCTGATGCATATATGTTTGCTATAAAAAAATTAAGTTCACTTTGTAAAAAAAAAAAAAACTTAATTTAAGACCATGTGCTTGACTTCACTTAATCCTTTTTTTCCTTAATCTCTCCCTCATGTGTTTCTTCCCACAGTTGGTGTTTTGATGTGAAATTAGCTGTCAAGTCACACATTTCATTCATCATTTTATTTTGTTGATTCTGTTCTTTGTCTGTGCATTGCAATAAATCCAGGCAGCCAAAGATCAAAGAGAGAACAAGGAAGTTGGCGGGTATTAAAAATAAATGACTCTGAGATTAAATGCACTTTCCCTGAGACACATTTTCTTTTTGTGTGTCTGCCTCTTTTCCCCTTCCTGATTTCTTCCTATTGCTTTTGTACCCTAAAGTTGAGTCCACAGTCCAAAATACCCAGAAAGCATTTGTTGAATCACATAGGTGACAGCTGAGTAGTAGCTAGCTGGCTGGTTGGAACTACAGTACAGCCTAAAAAATGGTTTTCAGTGTTCTGACATTTTCTTCCTCTGGATCTGTCTATCCAACCCATGCCTGTATTTGTTAAATCCAAGGGGTTGGCAAGGTTCTTCTATAGACGATGTCTTGAGCAGGCTAAGTGATGAGGGTTCATATGTTTAATCTTATGTATAGAGGATGAAAAGATATAACAGTTTAGCACTTAACCTGTACTGTATATAGCCCTGACATTGTAGACAGCTGGTTCTACAGATAGAATTTCTCTTCTCAGATTAATTTGATACACCTTTTTATCTCACTATCAACAGCAGAAGGCACTCAGGACACTTTCCACTCAGCAGGCTTTGTTAGAGCCCTGGAGTGGGTGATCCAGTGGACCATGGCTGCTATGTTTTTACCCCCGACGAGGAGTTGCAAATGTGTGGAGAGCAGCCCATGGTTTTGGAGTCTAACTGGATGAGCCTAAAAAGAAGGCTTGATTAATCTTTGTCTCCACAGGACTTTATTAACACCTGTGGCATTGGATTTTAAAATTGTGGACCTTTTGTTATACTTTCTGAAACAGTGGTGGGTCAGTTAATCAGATAATGAAGCAGATGACAAGCTGCGTACATTTACAGTGGAGTACCGTCACATTTTCTGACTCTCAATGTAAAGCAATGACCAATCATAGATGCTGTTTAATATACTACCCATACATACTTTGCTTTCTTCTTCTTCAGTGGAAATAATTAGTTTGATTAAACCATTTGTTCCAAGGCAGGGAGACTGAGTGGTAGTGAGTACAGGCCCATTTGAAGGAACTTGCCCTTGGGTTCAATTACTATAAGGGGCTGCTGAGTGCAGGGTATTTAATACTTTGTCAAATCTATTCTGTCTCCCAAAATGGCGGCCTCTTTAGCAGGATTGCCTGGAGGGTTATTGCTTAGGAACTGATGGAGACTGCACTCTCTATTAGAAATACAAAAGAGCCATTAGTGCGTAAAAAAATTATCCAAGTGCTTATCAATAAGTTTAAGTGTTTTATTGTTGTGTGATGTTTAATAAATAATGCATACTGATTAAACATACTAACACTGATGGTCAAATGTTTGCATTATCTTTGCCTTGATAACTGTCGAGCAGTCTGCACTTATTAAGCATCGATATCATCACCTTTCTACCTTGCAAATGTTTTACCCCCCACTTTATGCAGTTAGCGTTAAATGTAAGGTTTTTTTAGTCTTTAAGACAAACCCGTGCTATGAGTTTATGTAAATATTGGAGGTGAAGCCATTCCCCATAGAGCCAGATCTATTTTGGAGGTCCAATTAAAAGGTGTTGAGTAGCCATGTAGTGCAGGTGGCTCATCAGGTGGCTGGGGCGTTTGACAGTGACAGGGCCATGTCCTAGACATGCTTTTAAGTCTACGGCCCGGCTCTAATGGGGACCCTAATGATGTTCCATGTGTCTCGGGACTGGTGTGTTGTGTGAAAGTTGGACACCAACCCCGTAGTGTTAGTGCTTGCAATTAACACCATGCCCTCTTGAGTCCACTAGTGACAACACACCACCTACAGTCTTGACATGTTCTGCACACGCAGGTATGTCGCACAGACAGGAAGAAAGGACTCTGCAGTATTTTGGGTGGGAAATTCAGATGCTGAGTCTTTTACAGATTTAGTGTGGACTTTGCAGACCACAAGTTATTATCTTATAAATGTCAGTGTCTTTGCATCTGTCAATGACGGTGAATCAGGGAATGCGCATCTCCATTACATGCAGCTGTAGCTGTCAGGAGTAGGTGATGAAGAACCCAAGTGGGGTCTCCGCTGAGATGTAATTGCAGAGTACTTGTTAGTAATTGTTGGATGGCAGACTAATGCTGACGGTGCTCATGTGCGCGCGCGTGTGTGTGTGCGTGCGTGAATGCAATAGCTGCTTGATTCGTAGCTTTTGAAAAGGATCAGACTGTTAAAGGATCAAAAAATGTAAACTGCTATATAACATTATTAATGGAACCACAATCCCACAATAACACAATCCTTTTCATAGCATTACATCATGGTGGGAAACACAGCAGGGTGACCTTGATTTATTCCTTTCTCTTTATTCTTCTTTTTGTTGTCCCAAAGATTTTATATTATTTTCCCACTTGCCACAAACCTCTCTGCTTTTTTAAAGTAGCACATACCAGCTTTTTAATTTCACCACCACTGAATATACAGGGGTTGGACAATGAAACTGAAACACTGGCCAATTTAGTGTTGGAGGTGTCATGACTAAATCTGACCAGCCTGGTGACCAATCTTCGTTGATTGCACGTTCCACCAGTAAGAGCAGAGTGTGAAGGTTTAATTAGGAGAGTAATCGCACAGTTTTGCTTAAAATATTGCAATGCACACAACATTTTGGGTGACATATCAGAGTTCAAAAAAGGACAAATTGTTGGTGCGCGTCACGCTAGTGCATCTGTGACCAAGACAGCAAGTGTTTGTGATATATTAAGAGCCACGGTATCCAGGGTAATGTTAGCATACCACCAAGAAGGACGAACCAAATCCAACAAAACTAACTGTGGCTAACCCGGATTGGATCCACAAAACATAAAACCACAGCTGCCCAACTCGCTGCAGAATTAAATGTGCACCTCAACTCTCCTGTTTCCACTCTGCTCTTACTCTGCTACAACCAAATCTTTGGTCAATCGTGCCAATGCCAAACATCGCTTTTAATGGTGCCAGCAGCGTAAATCTTGGGCTGTGGACAATGTGAAACATGTATTATTCTCTGTTTCGTCCACCTTCACTGTCTTTCCCACATCCAAGGACTACTGAACTATTTTGGAGGACCATGTGCACCCAATGGTTCAAACATTGTAGCCTGAAGGTGGTGCCATGTATCAGGATAATAATGCACAATCCTGTCATCAGTCTTGCAATACACACAGCGAAGTTGAACAAGTGAAGTTAAACATCTCCCATGGCCTGCATAGTCACCAAATATAAATATTATTTAGGAACTTTGGGGTGATTTGGAGGAGCGAGTCAAGAAACATTTTCCTCCACCAGCACGTATTGACCTGGCCACTATTCTGCAAGAATAATGGCTTAATTCGCGTTTCAGTTTCATTGTCCAACACCTGTGTATTGAGCCATATCTGCTCTCGAATTTACACCGATGCAAATTCGTTATGACCTCTGGAGAGCTCGGTAGCCTCTATTGGGTATGAGTTCTAATGAAGTCTTGAGCGTTGTTAGTGGTGGGAGGAAATTAGGAGCGTGTTTAAAAATTATGTTAATTTTTTTTTAACAATGTTAACATCTCGATAGCGCCTTGGTATCAATTTCTATTATTGAGTCATTTTGTCCTCTCCTTACTTGTTCGCCAGCTTTCGGCAGCCATATATCCTTGTATTAAATGTAGATGGAATTAATAACAAAATGAAAAAGTCTGATGCACAATAAAAATATTTAAATCTTAAATGTCAGTGGTTTGATAATTTCTGTTCATTTCTTTAAAAAGTCTGATGAAGAATTTACTATATAATTTCTGTTCCTGAAATATATAATATGTCACAAAAGCTTGTTGTGAGATGTTGAAAACAAGGGCATGGTTTTGCGCCCACACGCACATGACAGAGCGCATACACCGTACATCTTACACTGCATGGCTCAGGTTCAGTATATTCTAGGAGGACAGAGAAAATTACAAGACCTGCATTACATTTACATTTAGGCAGACGCTCTTATCCAAAGCGACTTACATTTTTATCTCATTATACATCTGAGCAGTTGAGGGTTAAGTTAAGGGCCCAACAGTGGCAACTTGGTGGTTGTGGGGTTTGAACCTGGGATCTTCTGAACCATAGTCCAATGCCTTAACCACTGAGCTACCCCTGGCATTAAGTTTAATCATACACAAAACAGTGTATTACTATTTATACACGTTCATAAGTTGGATTTGTTCGTATGTCTGACAAAATGAGTCTTATACTTTGACCCCAATATACAATATAAAGCAAATCAATCCACTAGACTAAATATGTCCCATTTCCCAACACCCTCATCATGTGGCCAAAAACCGTAACCACGGCCAAGGAAATTAATCTTATAGTGAAATGTTGTCTTTGCGCCTTTCAAACATGAAGGGAATCACGGACACCATTTTGTGTCAAAGCTAATTCCCCATAAGAAATGATGGAAACTGTGATGATTAGAAATGCATTAAAATGCTGATTTATTTTTTTAGATTGTTGATCTGTACAGCAATATCATGACTGTTCTAGTTATTATCCCTTCATGCAGATGTTAATGTGTGTTAACTTCAACCGGATTATGCCATGGCGAATATTATTTTTTAGAACTTGAAACACAGAAACACATCCTATGGGAACAGATTATGAATTATACCACGCCATATAAAAAAATATTATGCAGCTTTATAAAAACCCATTATGTGGCTGTGAAACATGTTATCAAGGAGGGCATCAAGAGGAAAACGGAGCGACTTTTAGGTTCATTTTTTAAGCAGCCGGTGCCAAAAAAAAGTGTGCAAGTGTAATTTCTTTTAACTAGGAGCAGAAGCGGTACATTTTGGCCATAGTGCAGTCATCAGGGTAAATTGCTGCCAGTCTGGTCTGTGGCTGTGTTTCCATTAGTTGAGTTTCCAAAACATCCCAAAAGTGTCTCTGAGTGCTTTTTAACTAAAGTTGTGCACATAGCTATTTTTTTTTCTTTAGACTGCAGTTCAACCCACCAATCAGGGAGAGTTTTTTTTTTTTTTTTACCACAACAATACTAAGTACAGATCAAGGACAACAAAAACAACAACAAAAAAAGACGTTTTATTAACGTTATAGAGTCGCAGACGTACAAACACACACAGACGAGCAGCATAAACAGTAGCATTTGAAAATCTGCAAACAAAATTTGGAATTTAAAACTATTTAAAATAATATTATATACAATATAAATAATAAAAACAATAAATAAAATCGTGAAAAGTATAAATTCTAATTATCAGTTTGTCCTTGACGAGCAAGCCGAGGGTGAAGGTGACAATGGAAAACTCCCTGAGGTGACAATAGGAAAAAACCTTGTGAGCAACCAGACCCAACAAGAAACCCATCTTCAGTTGGGTGATATCAGATGGCTAGACCATAAAAGAATTCCTGCTAAAAAATCTGAAATAATGTGATAATGTGGGTATTAAAGTAACAAAGTTAATAAAAAGTTCACTTTTGTTTATGGAGACTCGGTTACAAAACTATTCATGGGAATTAGAGCCCTAAACTCTTGAGTGACTGCAGTCACAAGCCATCAGAGAAGAAAACTGACTCCAGCAGCCGAGTCCAAAACCGTCTTCATGGTCATCAAGTGGAGCCATCCTTAGTTACCACACTCATCTCAAGCAGACCACACAGGGCTCCTCAGCAGCAGGCCAGAGGCTTCCATGCGACAAGAACTCTAACCAAAGGCACTAGTATGAGTCAGACAGGTCTGGAAGGCAGAAGGGGTTCGGGTGGCTGGAACTTCAGGGATGCATTGTGAAGCTCAACAGAGAGAGAGAGAGAGAGAGAGAGAGATAGAAAACTGTTACTTGTGCTAACAATCACATAATGTATAAGGTAAATGTGTTTAGTACAGAATACAAGCAGGGACTTTAGCAGGATTAACTATGACAACAAAAAGGAGACAGTCATGAGGGCTCCTTGGGAAGTGAAGCAATATGCTTAATTTTTTTTCTCTTAACAACATATAGATCATAGGCAGTTATTTATTTTTTATTACTGCACTGCCACACATTGACTAAAGTCAATCACTCCCTGCTGGAAATCATCAGCATCCACGCTTAGCCATGTAACAATCCGTGACGAACCAATTTTCATATAAATTTCTCTACATTGTATGTAACATTTAGCTTCCTTTAAATCAATAAGCGAATTTTACGATTTTTTTATAAAGTCAGTCAGAAAGATAGAGAATCAGAGAATAAGAAGACCATTGTACAGAGAAATCGGTGGTGTTATAGTGGAGGTAACAGCTGTCTATGATCAAGGCGCTGTAAGTACTGTACCTCAAAGACACATAACCTGTAGGTGTTTGGTTCCCACTGATGCTCCCAAAGGATTGAATAGTGCTCTCTTAAGAGCAGGCTCCTTCCTTTTGTGGAAAAAAAAACAGCAATATCTCTTTGTGAGCCAGACTGATGGTATTCATTTCCTATGTAGAAATCTGTCGCTTTGAAGTGTTTATCAGGTGATGCCCACAAACTCCCGAGCATGTAGCCCAAAAGAACATCAATGTCTTTATCTGTTCTTTCCTTATCATCTGATTGCGGTCCTGCCCTGCACTGGGACTATACTGCTGTTTTTCTTTTTCAAACTACTCCCTCATATAGTTCCTTTTATTTATTTAGGTTTTTTTTGCATGAATGATGCGTGAAACATTTTTTGCTTGTTTGGCTACAGTATATGTTTTGTCTCTCCATCCCATTTCAGTTCCATTGTGCTGTCAAGGGTAGTTTGTATTTAGGGTGAAATGTACTCTAAGTGTGTTATTTTTTCCATAGATATTATACGATGGCTTTAAATGGTACGGTACATGTTGGGAGAGTAACTTTTTCTCAATACTACCCATAATCATACTCGTAGTCTCCATCAGAAGTGGTGCATTTTCACCATTGTTGAACCCAACTTTCAAACCCTCTTTGAAACTTCCCTTTGTGGCTGTTGATGGTCTCTCACTGCGTTGTTTGTCTTCAATGCTGGCTTCCCCTTCTTTAAACCTCTTTATCTATCTGTGCACATTGCTTTTGTCAACTCCATTAACGTTCTGAAGCTTAGCGATGGCCACTATTTTAAACAGTACTGTACCTTTTTACAGATGAACAGTTACTCTACCACTTACAGTATGTCAGTTAATATACACCTTTGCCTAGTTTCTGTACAGCACTTGTATTTTCATTCTTTCTATCCTACACCTGAAAGTTTGCTCTACAATAAATGCAGAATATACATTCTGATTTTAAAGTGCAATGTTTTCAACTACAAATTTCCACAGCATTCCATAGGGCCAGTTTAGGCTTTGTGAAGTGTACAAAGCATCTAACAAACGGAGCAAATTGAACATGGACATTATCAGGCATTATCAATCGGAAGCGGGGCCTCAGGGGTTCCAGGTGGCTTGAGGGTTCTACTGATCTGTGACTAGACGTCAGCTCCTCCCCCCGCTGGAGCAGGTGCTATTTTATTCTATCCGATTGGCCAGACTGCCTACCTCTCACGGTCTTTCCAAATGGCTCTTTAATGAGTCTGATGAAGCATAATGATGGGCAATTTCCACCCCTGGGGCCTACAATGAGCTTTACCCAGGCTTCAAGGCTAAGCTGTGGTGGCATATTACCTCAGTGTGTGTTCCGGCTCTAGAGAAAGATCCCATTGCAGGCGAGCATGATTAAAAGACAGCTTTGCCATGGCTTTAAAAGCATGAGTCAAATGTATTTTTTTTTTTTAGATATGGTTTTGGTATTTTAGTTACAATTTGCTAATTATAAAGTTTTAGGATTTAGATTAATATTAGGTATTTTTAAAATCTCACTTTTGTTTATATATAAATGGCCTAATTAAATGAGGAAGTGAATAAATATATTAAAAAAGACACACAAACAAACATACAAGATAACTTCAGTGCTGCAACAATAAAAAATTATGACTTTTACACTGCTGGTTTTGATCTATTTAAAAGATTCACTATTATAAGATCACTTTTTTGTTCATCTGAGAGGAAAAGATAGGTCACACAATCCTGATAAGGTGGCTAGCAGACGGCTGACATTGTCCGATTAAAAAAATAGCCACAAGCAGTATAATAACAGTGCCATGTTTGGTAAAAAAAAAAAAAAAAAATCCCATCCTGCACAGCACAGCTGGCTCCTGCTCGGTCATACAGATGTCATGATTACCAACAACTATATCCCACCTTGTTTCCTCAGGGTTCTCCAGTTTCCTTCCACAATACAAAGATATGGTAAAAGGCTGATTGCGGTTTTCAAATTGACTGGGGGTGTGAGTGTGTGTGCCCTGTGATGTGTTGGCACCCCATCCAGGTTTCATGGGATAGACTTCAGACTCTTCAGGTCATCACACAGGTTATAGATATAATAGATCCACAATCACTTAGTTTCCTCTTAATATATTTGTTTAGAATAAAATTCAGCCACCAGCTTTTCTCCCCTGCCTTTCTAACTTTTTTTCTCACCTGCCTCCTCAATGCGAAACTGCAGTGACAAGTCTCAGGTGGAGTGAGGCTTTCCTGTGAGTCCTTGTTGCTGTTTACTCAATTACAGCAAGAGTTCAGCGCCACTCTTTTCATTTGCCGTCATCAGCCACTCCTCTGCACTTGTTTTTTACGTCTCTTTCAGCCTCCCAAGAGCTGTGAGCAGCTTACCTCTGTCTAACTGTCTTCAACAGCATCGCTCAGTACCCCACCGCTTCTGACTTATACAGTAGAGTTTAACAGTCACCATAGTTCACATCAGAGTGGCATTCAGCAGGGAGCTGTGACTTTAAAGTGCAGTGTCTTTCGAAATCATATAGAATCATAACTGAGGCTGTCATGAAAACTGTGAGACTGAGGAGAAAAAGATTGATTTACACCATTTGGATTCATGGATTTATTGAAATTTTTTTGAAGATTTGCTAAAAAAATCACATTTATACTTACTATTTTAATTTAACATTATTTGATTTTTTTACATGTGAGATTTGACATTTAAATTTATATAAAACATTACTTTTACATTTTATATTTACATTCAACCTGTAAACTGTAGGTTATACAATACTGTATATAACAGTAACAGTGTGTATTCACACTGTTTACAATATGTTAAAAATTTAATTTTTATCACTGTACCTCCAAATGTAAAACTGTTATATAAATGCATCAGAATAAATGTTCAAAAGTGAAAATAATCACCAAAGAGATTTATACATTGCTAGATTCTGGTCTCCGGTTCACAATGTGTTATCCTTTGTCTGAATATAAAAGAATTGAGCAAGATTGATTTACCAAAGTTACATTGAAGAGGATTTCAGGGATACCTTCTTTTACAAGCAGGGACCAGAATTTAACTCATTTATATTTTATGAACTTAATTGCAAAGCAAATCGCAAATAAAAATTGCAAATAAATGTGAATCTGTGGCAAAGTCACGGCTAAAACCAAACCCTGTGTCAGATTGTTGTAATGGTTATTTCTAATGTAGGATCTTGAAGATGATCCTAGACAATCTTTAGAAGAAGGTGAGCTACTATGCCTCGTCTTCTTTCAGAAAAAAGTTACAGCCAGTTACAGCCTTATTTTTTTTTCCGTAAAGTATACTTATACTCCATATTTCTTGTTAAAAAAAAAGTAGATTGCTTTGTTAGAATGGGGATAAAAAATCATCTCTAATCATCCTAGCCATGGC